>NC_051070.1:87333574-87536074 GCF_004664715.2 Peromyscus leucopus | reverse complement strand
TAGAATATATGTGTATATACATATATATATATATCCAGACCAAGGTGCTGGAATGGGAAGGATCATGGCATGTATATTCACACAAGGCTATGGAGCAAGGTGGGGACAGGATTGGACAGATTAGAAAACAGCAAAAAGCCAGACCACACAGAATCATGTTATATGTAAAATATTCAATTCTAAATGCCCTGATTTGTCAGATATAACAAATAAAAACAGAAGCTAGTTTGTCCTTCATGATATTTGTCTGTGATCAAGAACATATCCTTGCTGGTTTACATTATGGTGGGAATATAGGTTAGACATCTCTAACCTGGAAACTCCAAACCCAGAATGTTTCAAGTGCTGACATGATGCGGTAAGTTGGAATATTCCACAGCAGAAAATTCTGTTGTATGTACAAATATGGTGGTTTGAATGAGATGACTCCCATAAGTCTGGGCCATTTGAATATTTAATCCCCAGTAGGTAGCTATCTGGGGAGGATTAGGAGGTGTGGCCTTGCTGAAGGAAGTACCCCATTAGGGACAGTTTGGGGTTTCACAAGCCATGTGCACTCTCTAGTACCTCTGCCTGCTTCCTGTCTGTGGTTCTGGCTGTGAGATGCCAGCTGCAGCCTCAGCCATTTACCCCCAGCTATGACTGCTCTGCTACCGTGGACTTTGACCCACAGCAACCATAAACCCAAAGCAATCTCTTTCTTCCATAAGTTGTCTTGGTTACTATGTTTTATCACAGCAATAGAAAAGTAACTAATTATTAAGTATATGAATAAAATACCTCCAGGTTTTGTGAATAAGAAATATGTGAAATGTAAATAAATATTTGTTTAGACTTGATTTCGTGCCCAAAGATTTTGCTTTATGCATCCACAAATATTCTCAATTATGAAGCACTATTAGCCCCAAATATCTATGTGTGCACATGTGCATGTGAGTGTTCATGTGCAGGCACAGAGCTGTATGCAAATACATGTGCGTATGTGTGTATTCATGTGAAAAACAGAGGTCAACCTTGGGCTCTGCTCTTCAGTGCCATCTCCTTCATTGATGTTTATTGTTGTGTTTTGTTTCATTTTATTTTAGGCAAAGCCTCACTGGCTGGGGGCTTATTGATTAGGTTAAGCTGGGTGTTCACTGAGTGTCAAAGATCTGCTTGTCTCCACCTCCCTAAGATCCCAACCTTGTGCTGGCACACTAAGCTTTTTTATGTGGGTTCTGGAAATCAAACATAGGCCCTCATTCTTGGGCAGCAAGCACTTCGTAGGCCATCTTCCAAGCTCCCTAAGAATTTTTGAATGGAAGGTAATAAATATATATATATATATATATATATATATATATATATATATATATGATGGGAAGCATAAAAAAAAAGGAAATATAAAAAGACAAAATTATCTGAAAATCAAGTTGATCTTACCTAGCACTGGCGACTGGGGAGAACTGTGATCTGGGGGGCTTTCTAAAAGATCAGACACATTTTTCTGTTCCCTCAGTTAGAATTTTGGCTGCTGCTTTCTGATCCCCAGGAGGAAAAGCAGATGAACTCTAGGTCCCAGAGTTGGTGGCAGTGTGGTTTCCTGGAACCGCACTTTTCCTTCTGACTGCTGACCATGAAACTTCAAAGGACTGATTTTGAGTTCATTTAAGTAAAGAGGAGTTACAAGTCAGGCCATTGGCAGAGCCTGAGAAGGTACAGAGAACTCTGCTCCTCAGCATGGGCAGCAGTATCAAGGATGGGAGGTGGCAGTCAGGTGCAGAATGGCTTGGTTGCTATGGTTGGGCCTTTGACCCCCGGGTGGCTATGGTTGGGTCTTTGCCTTCCTGGGTGCCTATGGTTGGGCCTTTACCTACCTGGGTGTCTATGGGTAGGTATTTACCTACCTGGGTGGCTGTAGTTAAGCCTTTACTACCTGGGTGTCTATGGTTAGGCCTTTACCTACCTGGGTGGCTATGGTTAGGCCTTTACCTACCTGGGTGGCTATGGTTAGGCCTTTACTTACCTGGTTGTCTATGGTTAGGCCTCTGCCTTCCTAGGTGGCTATGGTTTGGCTTTTGCCTACCTGGGTGACTTGTGGGCCTTTGCCTACCTGTCATGGACTGAAATGTGAATGCTATAATCGGCCCTTATTCAAATAATTTTTGACACAAGATTCAGTCTTTAAATTTTTTTAAAGAATTTCATATATAAATATACTCTATACACATCATTTCCTCTCCTCCCTATTTCTCCACCATCATCTCCCTCCACCCAGAATCACTGTTAGTTATGTATACGTATATAAAGCCTACTGAGTCCAGCTAGTGCTTCAGATGGATTTAGGCCTGTCTTCTTGGGATTGGATAATATATGAGGGGCTCATCTCTGGAGAAGTTTGATTCACCCTCCCTTAGCAGCAATGACTGCCTATAGCTAAAAGATGCACTCACTCTTAAATTGGGTTTTTAGTTTATTTACATACTCTGATAAGTTGCATGAGGGCTCAAGTTATAGAAGGAGCTTTGGGCCAAATTAATTTAATTTGACACTACTTGCCTTTTAGGGCTCAGCCCAAACACAGTTAATACCTAGACACCATTCTTTATTCCCACACTAAAAGGTCCTATTAGATATTCTCATCGTGCACAGGTTAGATTTGAAATTGTCTGTAATCTGTGTTCTCTGTAAAAGAAGGAACTCACAAGGGCCCAGACTATGACTTCCCTTGTTGCTCACCTCTCATTCAGGCAAGGACCACAAAACCAGACAAGTTCAGTGTGCTTTCCTTGAATATATGAATAATTGAGGTATCTTTAAAGTAGCCTTTGGATAAATGGTTCACCATGTTTTCTGAATCAAATTTCTGAGATGCCACCTGCTAAGGACTTTATTTACTGAGCCCTTCCAGCTGTCAGGTATTATGAAAAATACTGGATATATCTGAACCTAGGTCAGTGTCCTTATGGAAAACATAAAGTAGTTGAGGACATGAGATAACCCAGAAAATGACACCAAGGAAAGCCATGGGAAATGCAGTGAAGAATTGGAATAGTGATAGAATATTAGTATTCATCAATCTGTTGCCTGGGTTCTGTGAACCAGACACATAAAAGTACATGGATGTGCTTAGCATGGTGGTGTGCAAACTTACCGGATTTACATACATGTCATTGTAAGCAAATGTTCTTATGTGACACTCTTTAGCTTTGATCAGAGGGATCAAATATATCAAATGCTATTTTAAGAGGCAAGTCACATAAATGAATTGTTGATAGAAGGAAATTTAGAAACATTTTTCACAAGGGTCTGATTTAGAAGTCCAGGGACTCATGATCTTCCTGCCTCAACAACTGGAAGGCCCGGATTACAGCCATCTTTGTTAGCATTCAGAGACATCAATCTTTAAATTATAAATACTACTTAATGATCAGATTGACCAAAAATAGTCAGATAGTAGGTATTATTGAGGAAGTGTAAAAAGATTTTTGAGGGCTGTTTGATATAGTAAAGTATTAGGAATAAAATATCTCTCTGCTGATAAGAGAAAAGAGAAGTGAAATTCTCTTTATCTTTCTTAAGAAGAATTCTAGGACTCAGAATTAAGTCCTGGACCAGCACTTCCCAATACAGATGAGCTATTGTGTGAGGCTCTCAGTAGCTACATTGCAAAGCTAAAAAGAAAGCCTTGTTCTGTAGTGGGTAGCTATTTCAGCTTTGACCAGGAAGTACTACTCCCATTAAGGCTTTGGTAAGTGTCATGCCTACGAGGTGGGGCCCAGACAGGAGTGCTTACTTAAGACCTGAGATCCAGAGGTGCTGGCTTTCTTGGTTCCTGGATCCTGGAAGTAGATTGAGCAGAGTTTTGGTGTGGGATGTTCTGTATGTCCTGTGGGAGCCCGTTCTCAGGTTCCTCGTGGCTTTACCCAGCAGGTCCGCATGGAGGATGAGTGCAGGTGTCTGAGATGGTCTGCACTTGTCTGTGCTGTGGGATGGTCTGTATGTCAAGTTGCTCTGATTGGTCAATAAATAAAACACTGATTGGCCCGTGGCTAGACAGGAAGTATAGGTGGGACTAACAGGAGAAATAAAAGAACAGGAAGGTGGAAGGAGTCACTGCCAGCCGCCATCCTGACAAGCAGCATGAAAAGATGCCGGTAAGCCACGAGCCTTGTGGAAGGGTATAGATTTGTGGAAATGGATTAATTTTAGCTATAAGAACAGTTAGCAAGAAGCCTGCCACGGCCATACAGTTTGTAAGCAGTAGAAGTCTCTGTGTTTACTTGGTTGGGTCTGAGTGGCTGTGGGACTGGTGGATGACAAAGATTTGTCCTGACTGTGGGCCAGGCAGGAAAACTCTAGCTACAGAGTTTTCCAGAGAATACCGCTGGACTGCGCTACTCCTTTCCCATACCCTGTAACCTATCCCTTTACTTGTAAGTTACCCCACAAAAGAAACCTTCCTTTTAACTACATGGAGTTGCCTTAATACTACAACCAATAGAGTTCATTTCCCATAGTGAGGAGAATTAGATGCTAGCATTAATAGTGTGTTTTTGTTAAATCTGTCTTCTGCATTATTCCTTACATGGTATGCATCACTTAGAGGACAATCTCCAGTTGGGTGCTAACTCTTCATTAGAAATAACTGATCTACATTGAACTTTCATAAAATGGATATCTACAAAAGCAGATGCATGGGTCCTAATGAACTCACTGGTTTTCTTACAACAAAACTGCATTGCAAAAAGCACTTAAAAGTGTTCTAATAACTGAATAAGAATATCAAGTTTTAATATACATTATTTAAACACAGACTAAAATTGAGAATTAAGTATCCTGTTTGTGCTGGCCACATTTCATGTACTCAGTGGCCACATATGGATAGTGATGATGATAACAGATGACTCGAATACATAGCTACTTGTAAATTGACAAGCAGATTACAAAAGCATGATGGTGCAAGGGTAATATCCGTATCACAAGAGCCATACTAAAATTCAAGTTAAATAAATAATTCCAACATCCACAGAAATCCAGTGCTTTTCATTTTTCATACTATATTTATATGTAGCAGTAATAGTACTTGGGAAGAGTAGGCTGTGCCTAGGGGGTGTGGCAAAACCAAGAAAGACTATGGAAGAAGTGGTGCCTGAGTGCCACCTCTGAGAGCCAGACCTGCCTTTGTGCTGTTGTTGGTGGCAGACTTTACACTCCTCAGTTTTAGGTATTTGGGAAGCAAATAAAAATCAGTAACATTAGTCCCACTTCGAACAATGGCACAATCAGAATCTCACTGAAGCATTTTATTTTCATGTTCAGATTCTCAAATGCTTTGTTTTGAAATTTCTCCTAAAAGAGTAAATGGAATCCTGTTGGCTGTCATCAGCTCCAGTTAATGCTATCAAGAGCATCACCATGAAACAATCAGAGGACTTTGCCTGTGTCTGAGCATCACATGCTGAGAGCCTGTTGACTAGGGAAGAATCCAAATGTGGCCCTGGAGTTATAGCTCTTGGTCATGTGATTCCCTAACTGTTTGGCTTTATAATTTTGTTCTATTTTAGAAGCCATAGTTCCTCACAATGTGAGTATATCTAGACATAGGCTTTTGAAAAATAGCAATGTAAATTTGAGTCTCATTTATGCCATTAATTTAGTCATGACCATGTACCAGTAAAATTCTTTATGCAAAGAATTTTGCCTTTTTATCTGATGGATCAGTTTCTGTGGGCCTCAGTAGATGTTATTTTTGTCCTTTCTCCTGCCCCCTCCCTCCAACATCATTTACTACTGAGATATTAGTAACAGAGAAGGGTAGGAGGGCCACATTTGTTTTGCCAGGTTGTAGAGGAGGTGCATTCTGGGTCCTAATACCCACAATGCATTAACTCTGTTTCAGGGGCTTCTGTATGCTTTATAAACATTCTGTTCTACTTTAAGGTTTAAAGATACTGTTCTAAAACTTTCCTGCCTGCTACTGAGTAGAAGTTAATCAAGGAATTGAAACCTTGGAGTCTAATTCATGAAAGGACTGCTCAATACAGACTTGTCCTGCTATAATTAAAGATCTGTCAAACCCAGTTCTCTTATCCAATAAACCCATGTTTTTGTGATTTTAGGGTTTAACTTGGTTGTAAGTTTCTCTGTGCTATAGAACAGTACATGTAATCTGTTCATGAGTGCATATTTTAGCACAAGTCAAAGGGAAACAATTAATCTGGTTGTTTTTGACTTATAACAGTTAAAAGAGAAAAATTCAAAGTGTTAGATTCTATGTAAGTACTTCTGCTTTGCAGTTCGGGGCTTGAGTGGATGTTTATATTACTCACCATGTTGGTCTGTGATCTGGATAATTTTATTTTATTATTTTGAAGCTCTATAATCAACTGAGTAATTAAGTAGGTTTGCACATTGTCCCTTCCACACCTTGGCTCCTCAGTGTGGTGATATTTTATTTGTGCACCCCAATAAAGCTTATCTGGAGATCAGAGGAAAAAGCCAGCCACTATATTAAACATAGAAGTCAGGCAATGGTAGCACATGCCTTTAATCCCAGCATTCATTCGGGAGGCAGAGATTCATCCAGATCTCTGTGAGTTCAAGGCCTCACTGAGAACAGAGCCAGGCGGGGTGGCACATGCTTTTAATTCCCAGAACTACTTAACCATAGAGGTCTGGAGGTCTGTACAGACAGACAGGAAGTGAGTGATAGAGCTGGGTGGAAAGAGGAAGTAATGAAGTTGGGCACAGAAAGGCTATAGGCATGGGTATACAGGAAGTAGCTCTCTCTTGGGGGGGTATTTTCCTAGCAGTAAGTACGTGGCTGGCTTCTTTCTGCTTCTCTGATCTCTCAGTTTTTACCCCAATATCTGGCTCAGGTTTTTTGTTTTTGTTTTTGTTTTTTTTATTAATAAGACCATTTAGCAAGTCGTCTTATACCTCAGTACCTCAAACGTGCACCTCATTGTTGTTATATCATAGGCTCAGAGAGTAGCAAAAGTCACAAGCTTTTAGTCGTTGCCCAGTTTATTGCTAAAGAATTAAAATAAATTATATATTCTGGGATTAAAAATAAAGATTTTATTTATACATACATGTGTGTGTGTGCGTGTGTGTGCATGTGTGTGTGTGTGTGTCTCCATGTCCCTATACACACACACACAAACACACATACACACACACACACACACACACACACACACACACACACACACACACACACAGAAGGCAGTTGCCAGAAGTTCTGATGGTCGAAGAGACTCTGATGCTTATGGCTTAAGTACTTCAGATTTGTTTTCTATACAGCTGGTTCAGTCATAACCTTCAGTGCATAAGAGATGATTACTTTTGCAAGGTAGATCATCTTTCGGAACCATACTTCTCTAATCTATAAAATGGAGCTAAAGGTTTTTGCTGATTTATATCTACATATCTGGTGTAATGAGTGAGTGTAGGAAAGAGTAACAGAAAACAGAAGAATTGGTTCCTCATCACCATTTATTCACACGGCATCTTATTAAGATAATTGTTGTGGGTGTGGTGTCATGAGAAGTGGGTAGGACTAGACTGGTCATGTCTGTGATAACTCAACTGCCGATACTGTTGTTCTTGGATGGTGACTTGCTGATAGCACTCCCCTTGGCATCATTGAGTTGCCACTTGTACAGCTGACTTGTAAGCATCCACATCAGAGCTGAGGAGATGCTCAGAATGTTTCTTATTTAGAATATTAGTTCTCTAACTAGTCTGCATACCCAAGACAGGGGCTGGTGTGAAGACAAGGGAAATTCAGGAGCAGAGAATGTCTGAATTCCTTCTCTTTTGTTCAAGTGCAGATAGCATAGACCTGGATGCAAGGAAGGTACTCCATCAATGTGGTGGTTAGAATGAGAATGCCCCCCCCCAAGCTCATATATTTGAATGCTTGGCCACCAGCTAGAAGAAGGCTCATTCAACACAAGCCTAAGTTCTTCTCTCCTGTGCTTTTTTGGGACTCAAAAGACAAGAGAAGGGATTGACTTCTGATAAATTCAAGTTTCTGATAAATTTTTAGTGCCCTTTCCCTGAGAATAATGAATCAGAAAGAGCTCCACAGAGCCCTGGGAGACACATCAGACCATCATATTTGATAAGCTTTTGGTGATGTCCAAGTGTGTGGTAAAAGCAAGTCTCCTCGGGATCTGTAGGAAGCTGCCATGCAGTATTGTTGCCACTTCTTTAAAATGTGCATCTTCACTTGGTGAGCACAAAATATTGCTGTGAAATGGGAAAGAGGAGGCAGAAGAGTAAAAATGAGATATTTTTTCCCTAGGAAAATTTTCCCTAGGAAAAATTATTTTCAAAAGATTTTTATTTAAAATGAATGACTATACTGTCTTAGTTAGGGTTTCTATTGCTGTGCAGAGACACCATGACCATGGCAACTCTTACAAAGAAAAACATTTAAATGGGGTGACTTGCTTACAATTTCAGAGGTTCAGTCCATTATCATCATGGCAGAGAGCATGACAACATGCAGACAGACGTGGTGCTGGAGGAGTAGCTGAGAGTCCTATATCTTACAGGCAACAGGAAGCCCACTGAGACACTGGGCAGTATCCTGAGCATAGGAAATCTCAAAGCCAGTCCCTACAGTGACACATTTCCTCCAACAAGGCCATACCCACTCCACCAAAGCCACACCTCCATCAAACTGCCACAAATACCCTAACCTTTCCTGGTGAAATTGTCCCCAAGTAAGTACATTAGGGAAGTTTAAAAGAGGCTAGTTTCAACAATAACAGCTAACACCACCCACTTAACGGGGAAATGGAAAGAAGGCAACAGGAGCCATATTTCTTCTGTGTTCCCCAAGTGCTTCTCACCTGGCATCTTCTGCCTGTGACAGTTAGGTTGACATCACTTCTCTTTGCTCTGATCTTTGGGGTCTAGTGGAAGTGGGGTGTCCTAGATGGACTGTGTTACTGGAACCAAAACAGACCAGCAGTCTAAGGGAGTTCTGGAGGCAGCACGCCTTGCCTTCTTCCCTGGCCTGAGGGTAAATTGGTCTGTTGTTAATCAACTGGAGACTGTTCTGAGGGGCTTGTGTCCATCCTTGTGGGTAGTAGTTCTGTCTAGTTCTGGATTCCTGGGCTCTGGCATTTTCTTGACATGTAAGGCATCAGAAAGAAGCCTTTGGCCCGAAGGAAAACATTAAGGGAACAAGGAGAATCAAAGTGCTTCTGAGTTGTTCTCTTCTCAGAGCAGGAACCCTGGGACACAATTGGGAGGTCCCTGTGTAGGCAGGGCTCCTCAGCAGGCTGGGGTTGAGGTCTTCTCTCCAGGATCAGGTCTAGTCAGAGTGTAGGGCTTTACAGTTTGGCTCTGGTGCTGCTGTGTGTGAAAGGCCTGTGTGTACAGTTACTCCTGGCTTTAAGACTTACTTTTAAATGTGCTAATGTTTTAGCTATTTAGAAGACATGTTAGAGCTACAGTCTGAATAGAGATCTAACAATAATGGTTTTTTACTTTTGTAAACTTCCATTTTGAGTTTTTCAGACAACTGTGGCCTTAATATTGGAGGTCCTAATACAGTTTGTAGTTTAGATGGTTTGTTCTCCATCCACAGCTGCATTCAAGGCTGCTCAGAATCAACTAGAAGGGAATCCAGTTTGTTCTAGTATCTTCAAAACAGCAATAACCGTGTCATTTCCCTCAGCCATTTTCCTTCTCCTGACGAAAGTATGTTCCCACATGTACTTCCAACATGCAAGTGAGCTGGAGTGTTCCACACCTTTCCCTCACCCCATCTTTTCCCATAGGTCTTACCTGGTTCAGAGTCTGCCCCAAATCTCTGTGACACAGACTCAGTCCATCCAGTCCCATATGTAGAAGCATTTGGAACCATCTGAACAGATTTTGAGCACAGGATAGCCAGGAGCCATGCCTGAGGCATGGTTGTGAGAAGGCAGGGAGATTTGCACGCAATGAAGTGTGGCTGTATTTCACCACTGCTGTTGGAACATTCTGTGAAGAAAGCCAAGCAAGAAAGAAATGAGCTTTTATTAAGAAATTATAGTGTTTAGACAAATTTGTAATCATAATTTTGATGGACATATATATAGCCATCTTATGGATACTTGTGCCCGCTAATATTGCTTTTTTGGTGATTGTTATCATCTTAGGCCATTTTGTTCACCAGTATATTTTGAAACAGCATATTTGGTTCTCTACAAATATTTACCAAGTAAGTTAAAAAACTAATAGTGATTCCTCCATACAAATTTGTGAGTGCCTATAATCTTTTCTACCTCATAGATGGAGATAGTTGACTCTGAAAAGTGATGTGTTTTGTCAAAGTTATGACCACAGAAGTGACAGAGTTAATGCTTCCAACCCAGTATCTGATTCTAAGATCTCCTAGGAGACAGTAGAGCCTGAAACACTTCCACCACCATTCTCCCACTGTAAAAGGGCTGAATCCACCACACAAACATGTGTTGGGTCTATCCTTTGCTTTTGCTGTTTTGTAGAGATTGCTGTGTTGACTACAGGTTTGGAAAAGAAGACAAATTATTGATGAACAGTTGCTTATCACCATGCTCCTAACTAGCCCCTATTTGGATTTCCTATGTTCTCCAGACTCAGAGAAGTTGAGGGAGTAGATGATAGCTACTATTCTATCAACTACTATATAAACTTTATATCTTTTTTAGTGTGTGAAAAAGCCTTGGGGCAAATATGATCTTGTATCAAAGCTCAGGGTCTGAGCATCAGATCTAAGCCAGTGGGGTGAACAGAGGCAGGTTTGCAGGGCTCTGCCAGCTTGGCCTACTTACGCAGAAAGTCTAACATTTCTCAGAACAGACTTAATACTCACTGACTTAGATGAATGTTCTTAATTTCATAGTTAAGGAAACAAGGTCTTGTGAAGCTCAAGGTCATAGAATTATTAGTGACCCAGGAAGGCTGAAGAGTCAGAATCTGGAACATTTTATATTGTGTCAATAAAGTGCTACAGAAGAACCAAAATAGCAACATCAAGCCATGTTCAAGGTGACACATTATTAGATGTCAGGCACTGTGCTGATAACTTTGCGCTTACCACCTTGGGAATCTTTGCAACTCAGAGAGCAAGCTGCTGTTATTACCACATCTCTAGATATTGATACCCAGACACAAGTGGCATCATGCTTACCCAAACTCACACGGGCAGGAGGCCATCCTGTTAAATACTATTCCTACTTCCTCACTTGTCCCCCCACCCCCCAAACACCCTGGACTCTCATTCAATGCCAGGAATTCTCTCTAACTAAATAACTGACAGGATAGTTTTGCTCTATTCTTTCAAGTCCAGTACTTGTGGGGAGCTTCAACATGGTGCTCTTAAGAAGTCTTTCTTAGTGGATATCTGTATTGAATGTGTGTGTTTGTGGGATAATCCTGAGAATCACCCAGAAGTGCTCCAGATCTTTTGAGTTTGGATGTACCAGGTGGAAATCAGTGCCCCCTTTTCTAAACACTTGGAGATGTGCCAATATCACTCACTAGTGTAAAAGCATGGGTAAGAGGCACTGTCCCTTACATCTAATATCCACTTATGAGTAAGAACATACCATGTTTGAGGGTCTGGGTCTGGGTTACCTCACTCTTGATGATTTTTTCAAATTCCATGTCATAAGTGGATATTAGACATAAGGCAAAAAAAATAATCAGGCTATAATCTACAGTCCTAGAGATAGCTCCTAGGGTAACAAGGAGGACCCTAAAAAGGGTGCATGGATTGCCCTGGGAAGGGGAAGTAGATGAGATCTCCTGGGTAAACTTGGGGAGGGGTGGGAACATGAGGGATATGGTTGCTTGAGTTTGGGGCATGATGGAGGGGGAGAGCAATGAAAGAGATATCTTGATAGAGGGAGCCATTTTGGAGTTAGAGAGAAACCTCGTCTCAGGGAAACTTCCAGGAAACCACAAGGATGACCCCAGCTAAGACTCTTAGCAATAGTGAAGAGGGTACCTGAACTGGCCATCTACTGTAATCAGATTGGTGACTACCCTAATTGTCATCAGAGAGCCTTCATCTAGTAACTGATGAAAGTAGATGCAGAGATCCACAGCCTAGCGCTGGGCAGAGCTCTGGGAGTCCAGTTGAAGAGAGAGAGGAGGGATTGTACAAGCAGAGGAGGGGGGTCAAGATCATGATGGAGAAACCCACAGAGACAGCTGACCTGAGCTCCTGGGGGCTCACCAACTCTAGACTGATAGCTAGGAAGCCTGCATGGGACCAATCTAGGCCCTCTGAAGGTAAGTGACAGTTGTGTAGCTTGGTCTGTTTGTGGGGACCCTAGCAGTGGGATCAGGACCTGTGCCTGGCACATGAGCTACCTTTTTGGAACCTATTCCACATGCTGGGATGCCTAGATCAGCCTTGATGCACATGGAGGAGCTTGGTCCTACACTAACTTGACGTGTCATGCTTCGTTAACTCCCATGGGAGGCCTGCCCCTTTCTGAGGAAGAGTGGAATGGGGTGGGAGAGGTAGATGAGAGGTGGGAGGAGGGAACAGGAAGAGAAGGGGGAGGGGAAGAAGCTGTGGTTGGTATGTAAAATAATTTCTAAAAAAAGAAGAAGAAGCACTATCCTAGGACAGCTTTCCCTTAGACAAAGTAGGCAAGTAGGCTGAGCACATAGTCCAGGCTCAGCCCACATTTGAAGGTCATGGGAGGCAGAAGAAGTTACTCTGTATCAGCCTGCAGTCCTTCTGGCTCCATCCTACAGTTCCTTCTCTTTGCACGGGTGCTAGAAAGTGCATTTGCTCTGCTGCATCCTCCAGAGAGCTTCTGGGTACAGAGACTTATTCTAGAAGATAGTTTTTTTTCTTCTTGTCTTTAGTGTCATGCATAGTGTTAGGCTGAAGGGAGCAAGCTGGTAAATGTTGGAACCTGGTGTCTCTGCTCTGCTTTAGCATGTGGGGTGTTTCTAAGGTGTGTCAACCTAACATGCCTATTTTACATGCACTTTTTATAGTGTGATATTTGATGTTATTTCATCAAGAGGTAAAGTATACATAATTTTACTTGAATTTGGTTGGAATTTTGTAAATTGAATTTGACAGAGTTGAAGTTATCTGACTTTTAAAATCTAACTCCTCAAGGAAATCTGACTGTGCTTGGTTTATTTTCTGTCTCCGTCCTCTGTCTCTGTGTCTATGTATGTATGTATATTTTTTCTTTTCAAAATTCCTGACCCTCAGACATCATGATAGGCACTATATGATGACTGTTACTTAGGTCACAGGGCTTTGAGGTTATTTGTTACACAGCAATTGATAGCTGGGACATAGGCACAATACATGTCGCATATTTCATACATAATTTTGATCATTTGGGGGCTGATATTTGTTTTGTGCCACACTAGCTGTTAATATTAGATTTATTTTCATAATGCTTTCTTCTGCTACATGAGCACATTCTGATATAAATTCTTTATCAGCAGCAAGCAACTTTTTTCTGCTTGAAAATGTTTCCCTTCCACTTGCCACCCAAATTTCTCCCAAAAGAATATTTGAGCGGCATTCCAGGTTTTTAATACTTTGCGCCTTAGTGAAGACAAACTCAGAAAAACAACTATTGAACTAGTATTTCATGGATATTGAGACAATATTAAAGTTGAAGAGAAAGGTGCTAGCAACTGTCTATAGTCATAGAAAAATATTGTCATTGAGTGCTTATTTTGACAAATTTCCAGAGAATATTTATGCATTGGGTTGGTATTATTAGACTCTTCAAAAAATAAGTAATATTATTCATAATATAGTAGGCTTGGCACATGCTGTGTGAATTATAGCAGTGTTTAAAATTCGTAAATAGTCACATTTTATCCCCACTCTATTCTGTTGAATCAGGTAAGATAGATTTGATTCAGATCAATAACCATGGCACATAAAATAATAAACCCTTTCAAAATGTAATAATATAAATTATATGAGTTTGTGGCAGTAGCTGAGAAACTGAACATAAAACTTTAAAATATTATAACTTGAAAACCTAATATTCTATCAGTTATTAAAATAGAAAATAGTGAGAAGCCATCAGTCTAAAATTTAATCTGATTGCAAGGTGTTGGATTGTTCTTTCTTTCTTTGTGTTAGAATAGCTATGAGGACACAGTTTAAGCCTGACTCAATAGTAAGTGAGCTCATTGAATTTGTGGACAGTCTGGATTGTTGATCAACTCTGCATTCTGCCTGTTTGACAGCATAGGAGAATGAAAATGTACCAAGCATGTGTGTGTGTGTGTGTGTGTGTGTGTGTGTGTGTGTGTGCGCGCGCGCGCGTGTGTGCATGTGCGTGCACGTGTGTGTGTGTGTGTGTGTGTGTGTGTGTGTGTGTGTACATTCACCTTGCCTCAGAAAGAGTCTTAACTCAGATATTACCTAAATAATAAGAATAGAAGATAAAATAAAGAACAATTGGATTCCCTGAGTAGAACTATAGGACAGTAAGAAGAATTTAAGATCAAGAGTCGAATGAGTGTTAGAGTATGTGTATCAAGTTAGTGTTTGTGTTGTTATTTGTTCCTGAATGATGGACAATTGCCTGGCGACATTTCCAATTCCCCTGGCCTCTCCAAAATTGTCCAAATTTTAGCACCTGCTCCTTTGCCTTCTTGTGATGAACACAAAGCTCCTTGTCTTTTTTTTTTTTTTTTTTTTTTTAGCAGCTTCTAGAACTAGGCCAAGAGGGGGATAGAATGGGAAAAGGTATACTGTTGTCTCCCAAGGTGGTGACTGTATTAAGTAGCTTCAAAGCCTTAAAGTCACTGGTGCTTACATTGTGTGAAATAAAATTTGGTTGTAAGCTATAACCTAATGTCCTTTGCCTTGGGGAAGATGAGTGGCATGCTGGCTGGATGGTCACTTGTATTTTATTTAGAGTTCCTCTGCCCTATGTGTGTATTGTGATATAGCCGAATAAAGCAAATGAATGCCCTTTGAACAGGCTGGAATAAAAAGAAATGAAGCACTTGCTGGCTTAAGGTGGTGGGATTCTGGCTCGTTTTTACTTCATCTTTATGATCACTTTAATGTTGTTTTAAGTATCTTTATGATATAAATAAAAGAAAAAATAAAAATGGTTTATTACTTATCAAGGATTACTGGCCTCCAGTGTATATGAAGTCTTCGGAGATGAAACTCTCATTATATACACAGCCTTGTTCAATCATTCAGGCAATATTAATCCACTAAGGCATTGTGGGAATCCCAGAATCCCAGTGGAGACACAGTTCTCACAGTGTTTGAGGAGGAAAATAGCTGGATCTGTATGTACATTAACCACGTGGATCATCTCATCCCAGCAAAGGGACCAATCAAGCCTTTTAGGAAGAGGTAAAATTGGGCAGAATCATCAGATTTGGGACACACGGAGATGAGTCATTGATGGTGTTGGCCAAACACATTTAGTTCTTTCTGTTTTAAGCCATATGAGAGAATTGTGGGGCTGCCTGACTAG
Source organism: Peromyscus leucopus (assembly GCF_004664715.2). Classification (NCBI taxonomy): domain Eukaryota; kingdom Metazoa; phylum Chordata; class Mammalia; order Rodentia; family Cricetidae; genus Peromyscus; species Peromyscus leucopus. The sequence continues at coordinate 87,520,601 of NC_051070.1, read as the reverse complement.
AAAGGGCAATAGTGATCCATTGAACCAAACCCCTAGTTTCGAGTACAAGATCATGAAGTGTTTCTTTCCTCCAGCCTGACTCCCATCAGTGTTGAAGCTGATGATTGCACTTCTAACCTGGTGCCTACAGAGCAAGGGAGGGAAGAATGGATCTCCTGGCTTCCCAGTGAACAGGCATCAGGCAAAAGGTAACCTTGTTTACTATAAGTGACTGAGACAGAATTCCATATATCACAGCCTTGCTTAGCTTCATCTAGTGCTGTAAAGAGGAAGGATGTTTAGAGCACAGAACAGTGACTGAGGAAACTGGGTAAATACATAACAACGATACCAATTTTGTTTAGAGCATAGTATTTAGAGCATTTTATTTTAGGATAGTAAGAAGCAACATGTTATAGTTCGAATCAGAAGTGGCCCTTGAGGACTATTGAGAAGTAGCAGAAGCTATGGAGGGTGGGTCTGAGTGCAGGGAATGGGTCTGTTTTGTCCACAGCTTCTCTCTGTGTGTCTCTATATTCTGGCTCATAATTAAGCTGCTTTCATCTGGCATGCTATCCCACCATGCTGTTTCAATCCAGCCTCAAGTCTTCAGCAGTGGAAACAGCTAGCAGCAGACTGAAACCTTGAGATCAATTTTTTTCTCCTTTAAATTGTTTTTCTTGGGTGTTTTGTCTTAGTATGAAAAACTGACTGTGGTGACAAGGTTGGGAACAAAGTTGGGATTTATGATGGTGAGCTTAAAACTTTAGATTAATGTTAAAAGTAAACAATCATTTGAGGTATGGATGATCCTTGCCCTCAGTTCATTCTGTTAGTCCATGTTCTACTCCTATACTAAAAGGGCACCCAATTTACATTTAAATGAAGAATTTCTCTATAAAACTTTGACAGGTTTTTAAAAGAAAAAAGCTACCAACAAGGTAGCAAATACGTTACTGATACAATATTCCCCAAGTGATACCTTCCTCCATCTGGACCAGCCATTCTGTGGAATTCTCACCCTGGGCCTCAGTACCCTTCCTAGGACCTGGTTAGAGTACTAGTGTGCACTGTGCTAGCTGTATTTTTATTGGCCTGAGGAGAATTTTCCTGGGGGCTAGCTCCTCTGTATCAGGCATGTACATTCATTGTTCTGTGTTATCTTTTTCCCTCCTGAGCATGATGAAAATGAATTTAGGTTTATACAATGTTTGAAGAAGCACCAGGGAAGAAATACATTCTATGTGAATGAGATGGTAATAATAATAAAATGAAAACTGAATCAGAGATGGGTGAAAGAAATTTAGTTTGATTTGCATCAAACAGGCTCAATAGCATGAATGGTTGGTAAAGTTAAATCTAATTTCGGAAGTTCTTGAACATTCTCATTTCTAACCAGGGCTTTAATATCACTTTAATGCAGTTTTTTACATATGAATTAATATAATAAATGTCAATGTTGAATAGAATAAGGTCACATTTTACTACTTTGACCAGAAGTGTAATCTTCCAAGATTCAATTTTATTACTATTATAACAGTCATACTGGATAAGGTCACCAATATTTCTTTCCAAGTGATATAATATATGACGACAGCCTTTATACCAACTTTACTTTTTGTAATTTGGATTTATATTCTGAAACATGTTGACAAAGATATACCACGGACATTTCTTAGTTAAATGGCAGCCTGGGGAAGATGTTTCCCTATGATTTATGGGAAATTTGAAACTGGATGAATGGATTCATTGAAATGCTGCATTTTCTTGATCGTATCATCTCCTTGCCTACAGAAAATTAAATTCCTATGACGTTTTCCCTTTCAACTTGAAAGGGAAAGGTGATATGTAATGATTTTCTGATAAGTAAAATTAAGAAACACGTTCTGTTGGCTGACTGAGTGTAGGCTAGCCAGGAGTTCAACTTACATAATTCACTGAAGGACATACTCACTGACTCAGAAAAGTTTAAAGTTCAGGAGTATCAGATATAGTGAAGTCCAACCAACAAAACCATCAGTCTTGACCTTCTGCAGCTTCCTCACTAAGTGGTCAATCTCTGCCAGCAAAACAGTCGCAGGTACAGGCAGAGTCTGCCTCATAGTACTTTCGTGAAGCCTACATGAGGAGGTGACTGGAAAGAACTTTGGATCATGCCTGTGTCTTATAAGTGCTTGGTAAACAAAATTGTTCCTGTTGTTGTTCCATTGGATATTCTGTTGGCTACAGCATTGGGAAATGGCTCTCTCTGTTACAAATCCTATCCTTCTATTGAGTCCAAAGCCACCTCTTTGTACCTGTAACTGTGGCTCTAGTGATCAATAGTGACAACACTGATTAGAATAGTTGCTATTTAATGCTTATTGAATGTTTTCTATACACACAAGAACATTTAAAATCCATTTTTACACATCTCCAATGTACTCAAAAGTAGAGAAAAATAGTATAAAGAATATTTGTTTGCCCTTAGCACATTCAATTGCTATCTTGATTTTCCAACAGTGATTCATCTATTCATTGCGGTATTTGCTAAAGTATGTTACCCCAGTTCCTAAAAAACTTGGATTACAACTCTACATATCAGTTTATGTCCTCAAAAATAGGCAAGACTTGGAGCCTCCAATATGGTAGATGACATGTAGAGGTAGACTTCTAGAATCTTCAAGAAATAAACTGGGAGAAACTAGAAAACATTTATTAAAAGAGGTGTGTGATGGTCCCAAAATTTCTCATCTAACAGCAAAAAGAAATAGAAAGCCTTAAAAAGTACAACATGAAAAAAATGCAGTCTCTTCAGGAGGGATTAGCAAGGACTGATGAGTTCCCCATTCCTGTGAGAGTGACTGACCAGAGCTAGGCTTAGGACACAGCCTCAGAAAATTGGGGTTATATTTTAAGTAACTGATATTTTTAAGAGAAAGGAGAAATGGAAGGGAGGGAGATAAGTTATTAACAGCAGCAGCAGCAACAACAGCAGGAGGAGGAGGGGGAGGAGGAGGAGCAAGAGGAGGACGAAGAGGAGGAGGGGAGGTGTTGCCAGGAAAGCTTCAGCACTGGGCAATGAGGGAAACGAGACACCTTTTTTTTTTTTTTTTTTTTTTTTCCTTTTTCTATGGAAATAGGCAGGTCCTATATAGCCCTAAAACCCATGCGACCTTGGACAACTGAACCTCCTACCTCTGCCTTGAGAGTTCTGGGGTTATAGGCATGTGCCACTAAGCTTGGCTTGTAATATGCTTGTGGTATAAGCTTGGGTTTCATGCAAGGTAACCAGTCTACCAATTGATCTATATCCTCAAAATGTCATTTTTTAAAAAGTCCTCTATGGTTTTAGGGTCTTGGTAGACCAAGGCCTTCAGAGTGCTGCCCTTCTGGGAAACTCATAGGGAATGTTACAAGGCTATACATAGAAACCTGGCGGGCAGAGGACCTCTAGACTGTGAAGAAGACACATGGCATCAGAACCCCAAGTACTCTGGGGAGGGGGATGTATGGTCAGAGACAGAATCTAAATAGGAGCATATACAAGTACAAGCTGAGTGCCCAAAGCAGGAAAGGATACGCCAGGGCCAAGGCCAGCCTTTATATCCAGACCAGAATTCCCCAGGCCACTTTCCTAAAGATCAACGGCAGGCTGATTTGTGGGGCCTCTATGTCTCAGCCTCTTGAGGGCTGGGGCAGACTCTTAGGTTTTCTGCATTATTTTCACTATTTTTGTTTTACTTTAGTCAAAACTAAGTGTAGATGTGAAACAAACCAATGGGGACTAATAGAAATGGGAGAAATGGGAAGAAAGGTATATGGGGTGGGGTGTGGTCAGTGTGCAATGTATGCTTGTGTGACAGTGTCCATGTGTATTATGGACACACATACACACACACACACACACACACAGAGAGAGAGAGAGAGAGAGAGAGAGAGAGAGAGAGAGAGAGAGATAATTTTTTTAAAAACACAGAACTAGAAACTTACCAGTATTAACTAACAATAATTTCATGATAGTCACTGTGAGCTGGCCCACCAAGGAGCTTACACAGACAGTACCAACATCTGTGAGCCAACCTTATTACACATTACTAATTCCTGATATCAAGATCCAAAGAGGATGCACACATTATAGTGCTTTTGACCCAATGTTGTTATGCCAGGAGTCTTTACAAAGCACTCCTGCATGCTGTTCTGCGGTGTATATCTGCTTTCTTAGAGATTTAAAAATAAAATAATTTATCTGGGTCTTCCAATGGGGTAGAAACTGGCCATAAGCTGTTGTTCAAATATAAATTAGTTAAAATCAAATAAAATGGACACTTTCACAGTTCATTTGGTATAGCCCCATGTTAAATGAAGTTAGTGGCTGCTGTTTGGGGAGTGTAAGCATAGAACATGTCTCTCTTTGTAGGCTTGTAGTAGACATCTATGGGTCTACTACTAATATTTGTATAGGGAGATATAATTTCTTAGCTGTGAATAAAATATTTGATTTAGATGGTAACAGCTTGGTCTTTGCTATATAATAGCTCATCTCAAGCAGAAGTCCTCACATTACATTTCTTGGTGGGGTCACTTGTCAGCCTGTCTACGCCACTTCCATACATTGCTTTTAGCCATGTCTGTGCTCTGCACCCATAATCTCAGCACCTAGGAGGCCGAGGCAGGAGGATTATGAGTTTGTGGCCTGTCTTGTCTACATAATAGGAAACTGTGTCTCAAAAACATGTTTTTATATTAGGACAGTTAAGTATGAGGATATAAAAATTTATCAGATGTGTGTAGTTTTCATAAGGCCAATTCATGGTATGGTAAAGGATACACTTCTTCATTATATATCTCATATATATATATATATATATATATATATATATGAGAACTGGCAGCATGAGTGATGATGACTGTGTTTCTATAATAGCAATATCAGGTAATCATGGAGTAAATTACTTTGTAAGATACCTGAATAGTTACCATTTCATGCATATTTTAAGATACTTGTTAACGGCTGTGGCTTGTCATCACTACTGCCTTTGTGATTTAAGGAAATGTAATGTTTAATAAGGAGTTAAGTGTGGATAAATACTCACTTTTTCCCATTCCTGTGCATAGATCCTCTTTCTTCCACTAAATGTCCTTAGGCCCTTCAGGCTAAACACCCCTGACTTGTGCCAGCAAGATGCCTCAAGTAGGTTAGCTACTTCCCACCATCCGAAGATCTGAGCTCCATCCCTAGGGCCACATGGTTGGAGGAGAGAACCGACATCTCCAAGTTGTCCTCTGACTGCCACATGCATGTCAATAAGGAAATAATTCTGGTATTTTTCTAAAATAAGAACCTCTGGCCAAGTCATCCAGTAATACTTTTGTATGAATTCATCATTTCATTGAGGATTAGGAATGATGTGGGTTTTATTTGTTTGTTTGTTCGTCTTTTATAAATCTTTTATTCCTTTTCCTTGTAGGGCTAGAATATTTTCAAGCACTTTCCATTACTTGTGCTGTTTAGCTATCATCCTGTGAAGTTCACACAAAACAAGCAGTATCCATTTTCTAGCAATCCTAATTGGTCCTCTAAGAAATCAGATGCCCAACATCAAACAGATAAAGGGTACACAACCAGAGATCAAACACAGACATGCATCACTCCACAGTCCATATGCTACATTCACATTCTCTCTACCATTTCTAGTTGATGAGCCTGCACGTCCCCACTATGGCCTTTTCAGCACTGTACCAGAAAGGCTGGCCTGCATTCTCTCACGATTTCCACATGTCTGATTTTCCTCAGGGAAACTGATGGCTTTGGTGAATGTGCTGTAGGCTATCCCTGATGACTCCCCAAATTGACAGAAGACTACAGAGTGTCTCTGCCAAAAGATCAGAGTGAGAAATCTCCTCCCTCACAGTCTGAGATAAAATGTGTTTTATGGAAACAACAGTTCTATGTTGACTCATCTTGAGCTTATTCTCAGCAAAAATCCCAAGCTGTTTTCACACATGCTGCTGTGAAGCAAAGCTTCTCCATCTTGTTGAGCACATGGTAAACTGGACCTGGGGAGCTACCCACAGAAAGGATTTTCTTCTGCAGATTAGGGCAGTCAGGAAGAGGAAGATGGCCCATAAATTGTGGATGTGAAACGTTGTCTTGGAGAACAACACCTACTTCTTTCTTAATTTACACTCAATAAAATATAATAGGATTTTTTAGCCTAGTTCATGTGTTAATGGAGCAGAGATTCATTTTAGCAGTCATTCATTCAAATAGAAATTTACTGAAGCAGACATTTGTTTAAAGAATCCACCTGACTCTCCAGCCATCCACCACCTACTCATTGCCATCTTATTCATATGCATAAGATCTATGTGCAGGGCAGGATGTACACTATATAGGAAACTCAGAAGTATAGATGAGTGTTACAGTTTAGAACTTGATATGAATGATCCAAGTATGGAAGATGTAATGATAGATGGCCAGTCTATTAAAAGATGACATGTGAATTGAGAAAACCCGAATCCTTGTGCTGGTGTTTGGATCTACACATGAATGAGGTGTGGCATATGCTTTGACATAGCTTTTGGATCATGGGCAGGTGCCACACTGTATAAAAGGAGTATAGTAGAGCCATATGAGAGGAAGGATACAGATGACTACTTCTGCAACCTCTCCATATGAAATATGAGACATACATGGCACTGTTGTCACAGACTGCATAATCTCCCTCTGATCATGCTGTGATGTACAAGAGGACATTGGATGAAGAAGAAAGCTTAATGATTAACAACCAGATTTAATGATGCATTCAAGGAAAAGGAGACCTGGTAGCATGGAGGCAAACTTAGCTGTTGACTTTATTTTTGCTGAACACTGTGTTTGGGAGAGTTGAATACAGGTTATGATTGGAATGTTCTTCATGTAGAGAAGATTGTCTCTTAAAGTCTCCTATGGTCCTTGCTTCATTTCATCCTATTGTTACCAATATGTGTGCTTGCAGGATGTGATACAAGTTCTTGGCTTTTTAAATGTATGGCATGATTGCTTATCAGTGTGTGGCTGTAAAAATGACCATTCAAACTGAAATCATATAGAGTAAAAATAATCAATGGTAGAAATAGGGCTTCTTTGTGACCCTTAAACATTTCTCAAAACAATCTAGCCATAATTTATAAGAGTATACAGGGCTGGAGATACTGTAAACTAATACTTCAGTGCACCCTGGTTTCAAGCTGTAGAAACACCAACAACTGAAGGACACTACTTTTTGAACACTTCCCAAGAGCAGCTTGAATGGCACTTCCTTGTCTTCATTTTCTCAATCAGCGATGGAGTCTGAGAATCTTGTCTGTGCCTTTTCCAGTGTGTCTGCTCTTCCAGCATTTCAGGCTTTCTGAGGTCAGTGTGAAACAGGAAACTTTCAGTAATGTGGTTCTTTTTGCTTGCCTCTTTTCCTCTGACACATGTTCCTCCTTTCTATGGTAACTGCTCTGCTCCTGTCTGTCAGAGTTTGGATTTGTTGAGCTCCTCTGGGTGGGCATACAACAGCATGTCTGGGTTCTCGTGGTCTCCATTTCCTCTATAGCTTCATCTATGTTCAGATGCAAAGTCCGTGTTCCAGGTCATCGAATTTTGTTTCTCCACTGTGCTTTTGTATACTTTACACCCAGGTCTTTCTTTTGATTATTTTACTAAAGTATACTGAGAATATCAGTGGGAGAACACAGGGCAACATATACTTTGCTGGTCAGTTCATTGGCTATGTGTGACTGAATTTCAGATACCCAATGACCAATCTGGCAATTTGAAAAGAAGCAATGTTAGTAGTCACTGGTCATTGTGTACCTGTTTTCTACACTGTGATTTGTGGACTGAAAATGAACTAGTGGTAGAGTTTGTACAGTGACTCAGAGTTACTTTTCCATGGCAAATGAACCTGAATCATACTCCTGGGAAATGGTAGCTGAAAATTATTCATCTTCAATTCATGGGATGTGAGGGCTCTCTGTAGCTGTCAGAAGTTAGTTCCAAGAAAATTTCAAATAGCAAGCAAACTTCTGGGTTACCTGAGAACAAATGGGTAAGGAGCTGCTTCCTGCCTCAGTAGCCATGTATGGTTTCCCGTGTCAGGACTGAGCAGCATAGACTATGGAACCTTTCCACTCTGGCGGAAAGTCCATTCGTCAGCACTCGTCCATAGGCAGTGATGGATACTGGTCAAATTACTATAGATGTATGCCTATCAGTAGCATTCAAAGTCCAAATATTATCCCTCCCAATTTGAATTATTTGTTTTTGTTTCTTCACACACTAAAAAGAGCCTAGTGAGATTCTGAACATACTAAATGCATTGAGGTATTTGTAAAGTGTTCTTTTTGCATTGAGATTTCAAAATTACTACTGATTAGTTTTTAAAAATATATGTTTCCTACAGTTGGAACTGGAAAGGACGTAAATGAAAATAAAAGGAATAATTTCCTGTTCCAATGAAGCTTAGATTATGATGAGCAAGAAAATTTCGGATAGGGATCAAAGCAGGACATGGAGGTGGACAGGTAGGTGACTGAGCATGGAAATACAGCTGTAAAGCTTTCAGTGGCCGCTGGACACTGCTGTATCTCTAAATGATATGGCTGGTGTTAAAGAGAGAGCGTTAAAGTTGCCAGTTCACATATGGTTGTAAAGAGGGTTATACAGAATAGATGGAAGCCGTCAATGGGATTCATGTCCATTGAATTAAAAAAAAGAAAACAGCCTTTTTTTTTTTCAGCCTTTACTTTATGGTATGAAATATTCTATTATTTGGCATGTGCTTAGTGCAGAAACCATACCCTAATGAAGCAGGTACAAATATCAATCAAGCTTTGGGAAGACAACAATTTAAGAGATTTGAGAAAGTGAGCCCCAGCTTAGAAGGGGGTCATTTCTTCATTGGAACTCTGGATTAGTAAATGCATTTCTCTATATTATTGTTTTAAAGATGTTGTTGAGATGTTGGCAGTTGACTTTATTAGGAGAAAAGTTTAAGCATGTAGGAAAAACACTGTTGTTGTTTTTCCTTTTAAAGACTTTGCAAGCTTAATGATAAGTGTTTTTCCCAGAGGTCTCTGTTGAGGAAGCATGTCTTCTTGACCCTGGTGGTGCAGTTATTGGCTGGTTGTTTTTCAGGGAGCCATTGCTTTGTTTTCAAAGTCAGCCTGATTCATGCTTTTTGTATTGGAAGCTTCCACAATGACCCATAGATGTCTTTTGCTTCCTGTTTGGGGAAAATTTAGAAATAATTCACTGCTGAGGATTTTCATTTTGTTTTCATCTGATAGAATTTTCTAAATTTTGTTGTTGTAAATGATGTAGTCTATTCTTCAGTTTTGAATGGATCACACAGTCATCTGTCCAGCTGGTTTTTGTCAAGGAGACATCTTGCAATGTTCATTATTGAATCAGATTAAAATGATGTTAGTACTAGTTATGCCATTGAAGCTCCCCTGCTTGTCTTCTGTGGAGAGGTCATCTGTGTGGATGGTAGCACATGGCTCACATGCAGAACAAACATTTTTTCCTTTATTTTTCATGAGTAGCTCTATTAGATTCTAAGTCAAAGGGAACAAAGTCAGTGCCTATTTGTAACTATTTAAGAGGATGAATTGTTTTTTCAAGTAGTTTTGCTGTTTGGAGGCAACTGTATTACAGAGATTGATGAAGGACCTCACATTCTTTACCACTGAGATATACTCCAAATCTGAGGGGTTTTTGTTTTGTTTTATTAATATATGGAGAGATGTTGCTAATCTAAACCAATGAGTCTTATGTATTAAAAAAATATAGGCCACAGGAAAACAATGAATGTATGCACACCACCATTTTTCCAAATAATTTTAAATATTTTTATTACATTTTCTATGTGTGTGTGTGTGTATATGTGTGTGGACATGTGTGTGCGTGCGCATGCGTGTGTGCGTGCGTGCGTGCATGTGTGTGTGTGTGTGTGTGTGTGTGTGTGTGTGTGTGTGTGTACATGACTTGCATGAGTAGGTTCTTTGCTTCTACCATGTGGATCCTGGAAACTTAATTTTGTCATCAGGTGTGACTGCAAGCACCTGTACTCACTGTGCCATTTTGATGACCTCCAATTTTAGATTTGAAGAAACCCTGGTGCCCAACTGCACTTCAAATTATGGAAGTCTGCTTTTAGTTACAGCTGAGAAAATCAGTTCATTCAACAGAAGGAATTGTATGTGAATGAAGACTCCATTCCAGTCTGTACTTTATCCCCTATTTAACATCAATCTCCATCCCTCTTAAGCCCAAATTCTTGAATATTCTCTGACTGGCCTCATACCTTTACCTGTCAGTCAGTTTTGTATTCTCACTTTAGAAATGCACCTTGGACTATCCACATATGGCCCATTTGCCAGCACCACCGTCCAGGCCGGGTTTAAGCTCTCACCTTAAATTCCCACAGACACACATGACCTTATGCTGTTAGCCTTGTTTTGCTTGGATCTTTCCACCAAGCATTTAGAATGTTCTTTCTAAAAGATAACTCAGATTCCTGTGTAAGCCTGTACTTCCTGCTGCCTGAAATATTTTAGCAGCTTCTGTCTGCTTATACGCTAAATGCAGACCATTGGCTAAGGGTGTTGAAGGCCTTTACTCTTCATTGAAGCTCCTGATCTATGAGCCAGATACACTGTAGCCTAGCCAGTTCAGCTTGAATGCTTTTTCTTCTGAACTATTCCATCGGTGAGTTCTCATCTCAGGTCTTACCTCTTCTGCAATAGTTACCTTGTCTCATGCCTGGAGATATGAGTGGTAGAGGACTTGCCTATCACATGAAAGGCCCTGGGTTCAATTTCTAAAATCCATAAAACAAAGCACAACATAGAACAAAACAAAGACCACAGCTAGGTGAGGTTGCAACACACGTAATCAGAGCACTGGAGAGGCTGTTAGAGGAGCGTTGCAGGGAAGACAGACAGGGCTGGGGCCTGCATAGCGGCAGACAAGCCTGAACTGTACAACTTTGTCTCAAAATAAAGCAAGAGACTGGAGATGGAGCACTGGAGGAGAGCTCTTGGCTAGGATGTGCAAGGCCCCAGGTTCAGACCTCAGTATACAAAAAAAGAAAGAAAATAAAATTCATTTGCATATGTTACTTGACCTGGGTCATTGTCCGGAATTTAGACAGTAGGGAATATATATCATATAATATATAAATATTTGCATTGTATTTCTCTCTGTCTTAACATGTACCAAGAAATAGGTTCTTAAATAATGACTTCATTAAGTGAATACAGGAAAAACACAAAATTCTCAAAGGTGTTTTGGCTTCAAGCTTTTCTCCAGAATTTTCACTTCATGGATTTTTACTCACTAGTTTATTTAAATATTTGGTTATAATAAACCACCTGTTGAAAACCTCTCAGTATGATATATCCTCACAACATTTGCTTTAGGTTGCATAGGATTGAAATTATTCAGGATTGGATGGGTATTGATTTGAATTATGTAGGAAAGAAAACTTATCATAATTATGGCTCTCATTTTTTAGAAATAAACTTGTATTAGCATTAATAATTGTCACAAAAGAGATTCTTATCACTGTCACTCAAAGATTTGAATAATACTACACTGGGGTCTTCCAAGCTTCTAAGAGTTAAGAGTTCCACAAATTTTTCACTTGAAAGTCATGAACCTTTGTCCTTTGGTGAGTGAAGAATGGGACAGGTTGTATCCATTAGTCTCTTAGATTAGGGATACAGAACTGAGATCTGAATCTTTTGTGTTGTTAAGCTGAATGTATTTACCATTAGTTACTTACATTTAAATAAGCTGAGCCTTGACTTTCTGTTGATCTCATAAGAAACCCCATGCTCTGGAAGAAAAGATTCTCTGCAAGGGGTGTGGCTCAGTGGGAAAATATGCTTATTACAAAAGTGTGAAGCCCTGACTTGAGATTCCCAGGACCTGGGTGAAGCCTGATAAGGTACCTCACATCTGTAGTTCCAGCACTCCTACAACAATGTGAAAGGCAGAGACAGGAGAATCCCCCAAGGTCCTGGGCCAGCAAACCTGGTTTATGTGGTGCTGAGAATATTGGACCATGCCCCAAAGAAGGTGGAAGGAGAGAATTGACACCAGAGACTGCCCCCTGAGCTTCACAAGTTCCATGCTATGCATACATCTGCACTTATACAACATGTACATACATATATACATTGTATGTATACATTATACAAGACACACAGCAACACAATTTAAATATTCATAGAAAGTCTTTCTTTCCAAGAGTAAACAATGAACAGGCTACATATATTCTTTCAACAAATTATTATTGAACCCCTTTATTAAGCTCAGTATATAGAACCAAGAATACTAGTTGAGTCTGTCTTTATTCAAGATATTTCTCCAGTTCTAGGGAATCTGTGACTACTATCCCTGCCCCAAACTTTCAGCCTTTTTCTGACCTTTGGGCCTCTTATTTCCCTTTTATCCTTCCATGTTAATACCTGTCAGCTCACAACCTTCAGAAAGAAGGCTAATGGGGCTCCTAGTTTGCTTTGGCCAACTGTACTGAAGATCCAATGCAAAGTGGCTCTTGAAATGAATGAAAAAAATCCTAATGTTCAAATTCATAATACTTCTTTTAATGTAATGAGGCTTACTCTGGAAGAGCTCTGGGGAGTGCTGGAGTTGGGGGTCAAACTTTGCTCTGACATTCTATGAGCCTAGATGCTCAGGGAGTCACTCCTAGTTCATGTGATGCTGATAGTTATGTATACATGTCAGGTTACTGGGAAACTATTTTTATTACATGTTCTATTTTTAGAAGAGCTTTAGTAAATTATAAATTCTTAGTGTTACTCTCTGATCCATATTAGACACAGAACCTATATATAGCATTTTGGAAATTGTTTTCACAGTAAATACTAACTGTGGTTATTAAAGTTTTTCTCATTAGGGATGATTCTTGAAACTTTCAGCTGTTATGTGCATGTTATTTCTTCAATTCCAACATGACTCAAACTTGTAGTTCCTGAGAGCATTTTATATAACATTTTCATATTTAGTGTGTCCCATTCTTGTCTTTATGTACGATGGATGGACACATTTGAGTGACAGTTCATCTTCATTCCCAGAATTCTCCTAACTAGAATTATCTGAATTACAGATACTTCTGTCTATCTTTAGCACAATAACAATAATAATAGATTTTCATAATGGTTACTCAGAGACATGGTGAGACTCAGAAATGACTTCTATATCATTAAGAAAGGTGGAAAGGGAGTTCTTGAGAAAATATTTTTATTGCTTTATCATTGAAGAATGGCAGATCTTTGGTATGCACACTAATCTTCTTAACTCCCTTATGACAGTCAAAACTAATAAATCCTTAATTCTTTCCTCCTGATCCCTAGCAGGGCTTCAGAAACCACTTCACTACAATGCTCTAAGCAGCTACTACAAGTTGGATGGAGCTAGCAAAAGAGATAAAATTTATTTAGTAATAAACTTTGTCTAGGCACTGTGACAAGAAGTAGAGTATGCCATCTGCTGACCAGTAATCCAGATTCCAGACTTCGAGATCAGTTGCACCATGGCACAGTGTGGCTAGTTGTCTCAAAGAAGGAAAGAAAGTTCTAGAGCCTTCATACTGGAAATTGGCCTGAAGTGATGTATATCATTTTTGCTTTTGATACTTAGACCTAAAGTCCTAGGGTATTCCTCGACTGCCAGGATCCAAGGAAAACTCCTACTATGTATCCAGACATGGTAATAACTCAAAATGTTTGTCCAATATTCCTGATGACAATCATATCTCATGTGATAATATTTTAATACTTTACCTCTTAGCAGAACGTTCTCTCTCTCTCTCTCTCTCTCTCTCTCTATATATATATATATATATATATATATATATATATATATATATATATGACCAATAAGATAGATACTCAACATTATTGATTGATTATTGATAGGATCTCCCCAAAGAGCTTAGACTATTCTGGATCTCCTGCCTTAACCTCCTGTGTACTGAGATTGTATGAGTCATCATACCAAGCTTTCAACTTGTGTTTTATAACTAGAGAACTTCAGACATTTCTCTTTGAAATAATGATGTTAGTAACCCCTTAAGAATATCCTCTATAACATTTGTCCTATATAGTATTCTATAATTAATTAATTAAACAAGGTTGAATGGCAGATAGCTCAGTAGACAGAAGTAATTGCCCTATAACCTAAGTTCTTGAGATTGACCCCAAGAAAAAACAAAGAAACGATTCCTGACACTTGTCCTCTGACCCCTACATGTATACAGTAGTACTGGTGCACCTGTCTTCCCACAAAACATGTATACAAACACACACACGCACACACACACACACACACACACACACACACACATGACGAGCACATGCATGCACACACACACTCATATATACAATTTTTAGGTTAGTAAAAGAATAACTATAATTGTATAGCTATGCAAATTTGAGAAATACTGCTTAGTGTAATTTCTTTGGAAGGGCAGAATCCATACTAGTGCATTAAATATCCTGATGACGTTGAAGAAAACTAAATTACATTATATCCAGTGTTTCACTGTCTTATTGGACTGCAAAAAAATTTGTATCGAGAAATGTATCATGAAACCAGTGTTTTTCCATACCACTGTAGTAAAGAGTATAGTGTATATATGGAGACCTGTATATTTTGGGAGGCATTGAGATGCAGTGAGCAACTGGGCTTCATGCTCCCGCCCCAAGGTTTTCACTTAACACCTTGAACATTCATTTGAACTTTTTGAGCTTCAACTTCCAAATCTGGAAACAGAGAAGTGGTTGTAATATTACCTACCTCTAAGGATTATCAGTTGCCACTAGGAATGGTAGTTTGAATGTAATTGGCCCCAGAAGGTCATAGAGAATGGTACTATTAGGAGGTATGGCTTTGTTAGAATGGATATGACCTTGTTGGAGGAAGTATGTCACTGTGGGTGCGGGCTTTGAGGTTTCTTATGCTTAGAATATCACCCAGTTTCTCAGTCAACTTCCTGTTGCCTGAAAGATGAAGTCTCCAGCACCACCTCTACCTGAACACAGCCATGTCCCACCATGATGATAATGGACTTGACTGAACCTCTGAATTGTAAGTGAGCCACCACAATTAAATGTTGTACTTTATAAAAGTTACCATGATCATGGTATCTCTTCACATCATTAGAAACCCTAACTAAGACAAACTTTGCTACCAGGGATTGGGGTATTGTTGTGATAGGCCTGACTATGCTTTTGTTGAGAGGAATTTGGACTTTGGTACTTTGGGTTAGGAAAGCAGTGGAATGCTTTAAGCACTGCTCAGTGGGCCCAGTGGGCCATACTAGTAGAAACATGGAACACAATCGTGCTGAGAACGATTTGAAATGTGGAGATCAAGAGGTTTCAGAGGAGAAGAATGTTCATTTGTGGCCTAGAGACTGATCTTGTGGTATTTTGGTGAAGAATGTGGCTGCTTTTTGCCCTTGTCTAAAAGGTCTGCCTGAGGTTAAAGTGAAGAGTTTTGGATGAATGCTGTTGGCAGAGGAAATCTCAAAATACAGACTCTGTCATGTGGTTATTAGTGTTCACTCTGATGAAGATTTAGAATGAAAAGAGCAAGCTGAGCAAATAAAAATACAAAATGAACAGATTGAGAAAAGGGGCACCAGGAAGTGGTTTAGAGTTAAATCTCATGTTCAAGGAGACAAAGGGATTAAGAATTGGATTAAAGGGAGTGATGACCGCAGGGAAAGATCCCACCCAGCTAAATTTCCAACTTGTAAAAAGGAATTAGAAATTAAAGAAAGCTTAGAGCCCAGTGTGATGGCACACACCTAAAATCTTGTCACTGGGAAGGTAGAGGCTGATCTTTGAGTTTGAGGTCAGCCTGCTTTAGAGATCCAGTTTCAGAACAGCCAAGCTTAGGTGGTGAAAGAAAGAGAGCTGGCAGAAAGCCGGTAAATGTGTAATTGAACAAAGGGGCTGGCCAGTCACGTGGTTCTGGAGTTAAGGATAGAAGACATGGCTTGTGGAATTTGCCTCTGAGACTAAGGACAGCTGCTGAGGTCAGGCATGTGTCAGGAGTATCCCTGAATGGAGGCCCAGAGAGGCCATTGAGTGAAGCTGTGAAGTTGAAGCCTGGATTGCCTTAGAGACCACAAGATGTTAGGAATGCCAGAGTCGTGGGATACCTGCCAAGGAGAGCTGCTAACAGGGAGTGAAAACAGCCCCAGAGAAAGAGGTGGCTGCAATCATGGAAGCTGATGGAGCTGGAGATCTGAAGAGTATTTGGACATCAGACATGGAGATGCAGAGTTTGGAGTTTGCCCAGCTGTGTTTTGATCTTGATTTGGTTCAGTATTTCCTCATCATGCTCCCTTCCCTATGTCTTGGAATGGTAATGTATATCCTGTGTCATTACATGTTAGATGTATGTGATATGCTTTTTGATTTTGATTTTACAGGGATTACAGTAAAGAGATTGCATGAATCTCAGAAGAGACTTTGAATTTTGAACTTTAACACATTATTGAGACTGTGATAGACTATGGGGACTTTAGAAGTTGGAATAAATGATATTGCTACAAGCTTATAGGGGGCAGGGAGTGGAATGTGGTAATTGGCCCCCATAAGCTCATAGAGAGTGCCACTATTAGGAGGTGTGGCTTTGTTGGAGTGGGTGTAGCCTTGTTGGAGGAAGTATGTCACTGTGGGAGTGGGCTTTGAGGTCTCATATATACCCAGCCCACAACCAGTGCCTCAGTCTATTTCCTATTGCCTGCAAGATGTAGGACTCTCAGATACTTGTCCAGGACCACGTCTGCCTGAATGCTGCTATACTCTCCAGTGTTCCTCCATGATGATAATGGGCTGAACCTCTGAACTATAAGTGAGCCACCTCAATTAAATACTTCCTTTCTAAGAGTTCCTGTGGTCTGGTGTCTTTTCATAGCAATAGTAACTCCAAATAAGACACCAGGACATCAAACAGTGTACTTACTGTTTTTTCCTCCTTCTGATATTGTTTACTTTTTTCACATCAGAGTAGTTTAATATACACATACTTTCCACAGTGTGATGCCAGCACACATCAATCAATATAAGATTCCTTTGTGTTGAAAAATTCATAGAAAATATACGTGAAATTTTAGCCACAGACTATACCAAAATGCAATTTGGGTACACATTCCCCTGAACTGAAATTTTATTTGAAGCTCCCTTTGTTTTCTCTATGAATGTAGTTCTCACCTTTGAGCATTGAGAGTCACATGGAAGTAAGTGTTGAAGGTGACTCAAAGCACACTAATTAAATAAATTTACCTTAACATTTCCAGATGACCATGGCCTTCCTTTATCTTTGACCCAGAGGATTTCCCAGGACAAATGATGAGATAATAGATACTTGTGAAAGAATCACCCAAATGTGTATAGACCTTCCCCACACTTTTCTCAGCTGATCACATTCTAGATTTCCTATTTGCTTTAAGTCACATGTCTACCATTTATATTTGTGCTCATTGAGTATGCAATTAATTCTTTATTTAGTCACTGTAGTGCTGTCATGGTTGTGCTTTAAACATGGTGGGAAGGAGTCACACCATATAGCAGGGCCCATGTGGGAGGTTTATTGAGGGGAGGGGAAAGAAGAGGCAGAGAAGGGGACAGAGACCAGTCCCTGGGGACAAGGTGAAGGAAGAGAAAGAAAAAGAGACAGGAATTGGGCACGGCCCGCCTTTTATAAGGATAGTGCTATAAGGAACAAGGATAGTGTTCAATGAAGAAAGATGTAGTCCATTCTATCACCATGCTTCATTCCTTCATTTTAGCATGGAACCATATTTATTAAATTTGAAGTTAACAGTTCTACTTTGCAATATGAAAATTCACTGAAGTACCTATGTTGCTAAAAGAAGTGTCTACTTTGTTTTAAAGCTCTGTGTGTATGCTGTTTGAACCAAATGCATTGATTCTTCACTTTAAAAAGATGTGATGTTCTTTCAAGTAACATTAATGATACTTTAAAAATCTATAAGAAACTCTGCATAATGGTACACAGCTGTAATCACAGTTACTCAGGAAGCTGAGGCAGGAGAACCACAAGTTTTGAGACCAATTTAAGTAACTTAACAAGACCCTACCTCAGAATAAAAATTATAAAATGGCTGGAGATGTAGGTCAGTGGTAAAGTGCATTAACTGATTTTCATATCCACTATTATCTCAGAAAGAAAGATGGAAGGGAGGAAGGAAGGAATGGGGAGAGATGGGATGGAATGGATAGAAAGAAAGAGGTAGGGATGGAAGACAAGAAGGGAGAACATGTAAAGATAGGAGGAAAAACAATGCAAAGACTGGAATAAGTAATGAATTATATAGGATAAAAATCTCTTGCTTGTTATAAAGCTACATGCAGTACTGGGGTATAAATGGTTCCAAAGAATACTTCTTTATTATATTATTTAATACCTCCTTGCTATAAATTCAGATGATATGGTAATGAGCCTCATCAACATTAGTGATATTTTGGTAATTTAATTTATTTGTTGATTTTTAATTTTCAAAATATATCAAATTAAAAAGCAAAAAAAAAAATAGAAGAAGTGGAACTGGGCACAAACAATTCTGAAAATACTATTTTTCTGTCTTGTTTAATTACCCCAATAAAAACATATCCATTTCTCTATTATGGTTCTGTACTTAAATATATGTTATAGACATGCCTTGGAAAAGTTTTCTTTATTATCCTTTGTGAGCAAATTTCAAATTTAAGTTTATTCATAATATAAATATAGCAAAATAATGAACATTTGATATCCCTAGGCCAAGAATCTTACCTTTGCAATCTTTCCTTTTGCTCTTGATCCAACCAGACATCTATGATTTTTGAGGTTCAGAAAGGCAGCAGAAGAGGTCTCAGAAATGGCATTGGAGTTTCATGCTTGGTGCCCACAGAACTGATAGCCATTGGCTAGAGGATGTTGTTGATAAGATTCTGAAGCTCTGATTTGAGAAGATGTCTGTTGAGAAGATGTAGTTGATGTCTGCCTAGGCGCAGCATCAGAGAAGGGATACAGAATTGCAACATTTTACTCCTTCCTGTTTAATGGAAAGAGCTTTGATTTGGGAAGCTAAACACCCCGAATTTCAATAGAGATCATGCTCCTAACTAACATTGTGACTTTGAATCAGTCAATTAACTTTATTTTTAATCTCTGTCTCTCTCTTTCTCTCTCCTTCCCACCTCCCTCTGTCTCTGTCTCTGTCTCTCTCTCTCTTATTTGAGACTGGGCCTCTTGCTATTCCACCAGTGTGTACATCAGGCAAAGTGGCCTTTGGTGTTGCAGGAATTCTCCTGTCTCTTCCTCCTATCTCTCTGTGGGAGTGCTGAAATTACAGACACATGCTATCTTATCCAACTCTCTGTAGGTTCTGGGACTCTGAAGAGGTCTTCATGATTAACTGGATCATGTTTTATCTAGTAAGTCATCTCCAACCACTATGATCTAACTCCATGTTGTGACCTATCAATACAGACACTATGTTTCATATTGTCTTGCCTTGACTATGTATTCTTACTAAGACATTTAAGAGATTAGGGCAATCATTCATTTTTTTTTTTTTATAAAATTGCCAGAAATTATTTTCAGTGACACTGGCTGTGTTCGATTATTATAATAATGACTCCCAAAGCAGCATGTTTTCTCAAGCCTATGCTCAACTCCAATGTGATCTTTTTACTTCTTTTAGAAGACTGATTTTATTTCTCTGCATTGATCCTGGTTGGTTTGTAATTTCTTTTTCCAATAGAATGTGAAATAATTTAACCCTAAGAAAAATTAAAAATTCTAAGTCTGGATTGGGATGAAGTATCAAGGGAAATGAAAAGCCTCTCTTTGCCCCAATTCCAGCCTTTCTTCCAAGTAAAATAGCTGCATCAATGAGTATAGGATAGAGTTAAAGCCAAACAACATAGAGTCATGATGCCAAATATGTTGGTGTGATTTGACAGTAAACCACTTTACAGGTGGTCTACTATGCAGTAGTTGAAAATTGGTATGGGAATTCAGATTCACTTCATGATGATCTTAAAGCTAGAAAGCCTGTGATTGGCCCTGATCATTGGTGTCAGTCATCAACTGTTCCCTATTATTATGCATTAAATTAGCTGAGCTTGTTAATAGTGTGTTAGTCTTAGCCTACCCAATGGGTAAAACTCATTATTGTCAGTATTCTCTCAGATTTAACCTAGAAAGTCACATGATGACTGTTTCTCAAGTCTCAGCGAAGGGGCAGATTCCAGAAATGAGATCAACTTCAATATCAGATGTGAAGAGGGCCAGAGACATACTGTAAAGATATCTAAACTGTATGGGATTCTGACTTTCATATTTGTAAATAACTAACTATACCAACTTTAAGTACTTGACTAGTAGAAAAATTCCATTCAATGTGTGTGTATTCTGAATTTGCTGCAAATACATATGAATTTAACATAGGGCTTGTCATGTGGACACACTGTTTCAATGTGAAGAAAGTCACTTTAGGATTGGTGATAGGCATGGAAAAGAGTAAGAAGAGGCAAAACAAAGTTTCTGGTAGTCTCTCAAGATGTAAATGATGTGAAAAAGCTATTGATTATCAATAATGATATGTCCAATAAGCAAAGACATTCATTGTGAGATAACCCTCCTCACTGGTATTGACTATATCATCTAATCTTCCTTAGGAAGAGCCAAAGTCACCTGGACAAAACTCACGGGCAAGGATGGAAAAAGGACAAAACATATCTTATCCTTTCTTATGCTCTCAAGCTCAACCACTGACCCAAGATTATTCTTAGATTCTTGTAGTTATTTGTTAGGACAAGGATGTTACTAAGATTTCTTTGCATTGTGGAATTATCTGTCTCAACTGTTTTCCTCATCTAATGCTAAGTGTGCCTCTAGCCTGAGCAGTTGTGCACAATCTCTTTATTATATCATTTCTTCATCTTCTATAAGCAGAGGAACTCTGGGAATATAAGACTTACTTTTAATAAAGGTTAGGTCCAAACCTGAACATGGAGCTCTAAGGGGGATACTATCATATCACTACTCTTACTGATTTGGTCTGTAGAGTCCTGCAGAGTTGGGAATCAATTCTAATTTTAATCTTATTTTGGGTATACTGTGTTAGCAAGCTTCTTTTTTGTAAGCCATAATTTTATCTCTTGAAAATAGTATTTCATGGATTTGTTAGAAAGGTTAAGTAGATAGCAGTACATAAAGAAATGGGCAGTGATTCTGCCTTCAGGAGGAATGCCCAGCATCTTCTTTCTTTTCTTTTTTTTTTTTTTACTTTTTTCAAGATTTTTTAAATTAATTTGCTTATTCTATGTACTTTTCCCATCAAGTATCTTGATCCCATTCATTTCCTATCCCTTTGCATCTGGCGTCTGCCCTCCCCCACCCTATAAAACAATATTTAAGAGAAAAAAAAGAAGATAAAAAATAAAAAAGGAATTAAAAATTTCATCATGAAAGCCACAGTCACACCATATACTCCTTGGTCCATACATCTCTACTTGAAAGTGTTCATTGCAAAGATTCATTGGTCTGGTTCGAGGACCCTGGTCTCCATTACATGTTTAGTGCTGGACCCCTACTGGACCTCCTCCTGGTGCCCTGTGTTGTAGAGATCCTGCAGCTTTGGGTCTGTGGGTCAGGTCCTTTCATGTGCTCCAGAAGATCATAGATGGTGTTAGGGAGACCAAGTCTGGGTCTAGGCAGCTATAGGATTGGTCTACCAGATGGGAAATTGGGACAGCTTTCCCATGGTCACAGTTTCAGAGCTGGCTCACCTATACTTGCATTAACAGGGTTGGCTTTATTGTGCTGCCCTGGGGAAGTCTAGCATCTTTCTTTGAAGCTATATTTAAAGTATTACATTGTTTTCAAATACAAGTTTGTGGTGATATTTTATTTGTGCCGAAATGTGGTGATATTTTATTTGTATGTTAATAAATAAAGCTTGCCTGGAGCTGGGGGAGTGGGGAAGGCCAGGCATTTTAAGTAAACAAGAAGTCAGGTAGCACATGCTCTTAACCCTATCACTTAGCAGGCAGGGTCTCTGTGTGTTCAAGGCCACACTAGGGAACAGAGCCTTTAATCCCAGTACCAACCATAGAGACCTAGAGGCCTGTACAGACAGACAGAAAGTGACAGAGCTGTGTAGGAAGAGGAAGTGAGGTAGCTGGGCTAAGATAGCCAGTGAGAGGGCAGAACAGCAAAGCGATCAAGGCGTGGGTAGACAGGAAGTAATGTGCATTTGGAAGCTGCAGAGTTGATGAGGTAAGGTTGGCTGGTGGCTTTCCCTGTTTCCCAACTTTCCTCTGACTTTGGAGGAGTGATTCTCTTAGAAAGCTGATGGAGAAGAAGAAATGGAGAAATTTATCTAACACCTAAAACAGAGCTAGATTCAGCCTCGTCCATGGTCCATAGCATTGTGTTTGTGTCTTGGTTGCAATGATATGCTCACAGCTTATGGCAGCTTGGCTTGTTCGAGTGCACACTCTTCAAAATCTCCTTTCTCTCCTATCCATCTTGGCATGCAGAGTCCCACCACAAGCCCTACATAGAAAGGAGGCTGTGGGTATAGGATAGATGAATGGTTTACACTCAGTCTCCAATAGGAAGTGTTCTCTGACTTGTGGAGCCAAGCTTAAGTCTCATATCCCTTATGAAGTCTTCCTTTGATTTTTCTTGCCTGTGAGGAATGTTGGCCAGCTGTAAGATCCAAGCTGACCTGAGGTGTGACCATTACCCTTCCATGAAACATATTATTATCAAATGGACCTTTCTACTCCAGGTAGTAGGGAGAATGCAGATCTCATCTCACTAATTGTGTCACTATATTTCATATGTGTACTTGATAAACCTGTTAAATTCAGTTAAATTTGGGCGTGGAAATAGTTACATGCATGCTGGCTAAGAAACTATAATGGGGTATCAACACCAAGCAAACAGAATTCAGAGGAAGGGTGCCTTTTTAGACAATGTATGGTTTGCAGTTCACAGATTAGCAAGGCCCTAAATGCTATCATGCTGAGTCTGTGATGTGATCTTAAAATAACTGGCATATAACAGTGTCATCAGAATCACAAGAGCTGCCTGTTGCTCTTCAATCTTGATTTGCTTTCCTAAAGTTGTACCTGGGAGAAGCATGTGGAAACGATGCCTGCCATCATCAGGCAATATTGTGTTTTCTTTCAAGGATCATGGCCTGATTTTGAGAAAAGATTTTCATTTGTAGACTAATTTGTAACTGGAAATGTTGCAGATGCTTTTCTGTCTAACTAAGAAGGCCAGAAATTTCTCTATTATATTGGAAAGAAATGACCATGATCTATCTGCATTACACTATAACATATTTTCTGATCATAATTATTAATTTTCGCTAACTTGAAAGTGCTAAACAAGGCCCTTGCAAGCAGGAAACTTAGTCTAGATATTTCCTTAGACAATGACACTTGAAGACATTACAGTGGTTTTCCTACTGGATCAGTATAATACCGTTTTATGATCTTCAACCCTAGGGAACGAACAATAGGCTCCCGGTTTCTTTTAGTTACTTTCTTGTAGATGTCATCTTTCTGAACCAAGGCTGACACTCTACAGCCAATGTGCTAGTGATGGCTTGCCTCCTTTTTCTATAAACCAGGATTTACTGGAATGATACCACACCTATTTTTTTTTTTTATTGATTATTGTATCTCAGCATATGACCTATCACGCCTTGAAGATTTGTAATCAGATCCTTTACAGAGATTGCCATTTTGCTTTAAGTCCTTTATGGACCTGCTTGTTTTTGCAGCTAGCCATAGATAATCTCATTGTTTAGGAGAGATTCTTGAGCACCTGGAACTCTTGCTGTGTAGGATCTGTAAGTTTCCATGGCAATGGGATTCTCATTTGTTCTGAACCCTTAATGCTTATATGTGTGCTTCTTTCTTTACTGAGGTGATCTGCTCCTTTCCTGTCTTTTGGGTTGGAGGGAAGATAAGAACAATTTCATATGCTTGTATGTTATATCCAAATCTTAATAGTGCCCATGTAACTGGGGTTGAATGTTAGTTTAATGAATATATGGACTACATTTATTCTTTTCATTAGAGATGGACTCATAGGCCTCAAACACTTTAGGAAAGAGATAAACCACTGAGCTACTTCACAGCCCAGTGGAATGACATTTCTTAAGCATGGTCTAAAGCACCATTTATACAGATACAGATTGTCTGAGACTCCAAATAGAAACAAATCAGTTCTGAAAGCCATTTCTGTTCGATTCTAAGAGTTTTTAAAAATAATCTTACTATCACAATTATCTTTTCTTTGGGTTCATATAATACTAGTTTAAATAAAAAATATGTTTACATTTCTGAATTAGTATTAAACATTAATTCTAACCATGATTCATATTTAAAAAAATCTTGACTTAAAGGGAAAAAGTCAGTATATTATCCTTATATTATAAGGCTAAATATTACATTAATATTGACTCTAGTTAGCCAAGCTCTTAGAACTCAGAGGTGGCTGATATGAGAGCATGGTTATCATTTATCTATGAATTCCAGCAGTACTGAATGTCTCTGGAGTTCTAGCCATCAATGAACAGAAATCAAGACCAAGTCATGCTTCCTATGAGACTTACTCATCTGGGTAAGTGGTTACTAATCAAGAACAGTAACAACTGGTAACGAGGGTTATAAGAAGAATTTAAATAGAACAATAAGATAGTAATATAAAATGTTTATCATAGAATTCTTTGAGGAAATGACTGTGGAATTGAAATCTGATGAGAAGGAAGCAGTCATATGAGGATGACAGAGATAAAATTTAGACAGGAAATAATTGAAGAAAAGCTCCCCCAAATTGGAAAGTTTAGTATGTTTGAGGATTAAAAGAAAGATGGACATCCATAGTGTTTAAGGAAGGACTGGGAAAGGGAGGTTCTGCATGCAAATAGAGATAGTCGGGGCAGCCTGTGATGAAGACAGCTGGAAACTCTTGTTATTGTTTTCAGGGATCTGAGAGAGTTCATTTATTACTTTAAAACACAAATGCTTGTTATATGTGCACACAGTTGGGCTCTGAGCCTGAAAAGGGAGCAAGGAGCCAACTCTTGAGTCTTGGATAGCTCACCGAATGGCATAGGGAATGGATTGGATATTATCCCTGCTGCTGGCCAGCTCAGTCATTCATATGATATCTGGGAGATCTAGTGCCTCTGAAACACTGTGCAGCGTGACTCCTTTAAGAATGCTCTGAGCTTGCCTGTCTGGTCAGTGTCAGATAGAGTTGTGTGGCTGGCAGTCTTCTGCCTTTTAGCCAAGATGATGATCACATGAGCACCTGCTAATAAAGCACCTTAGAGAGTTCATCTTATTTCATCTGCTTACAGGCTGAACACTAATCTGTGTTGTATGCCAATAAGGTGACTCACTAGCAAATGATTGGCTGCAGGGAATATACATACATAGTCCTATACATAATACACACAAATGGAACCAATACTGCACAGCTGGAGCAAAGGTTCTTCACCCAAATGAGATCGTGTTAAACTTCTTTAACTTTTTCATAATATGTATTACTATTATGAATGGTTCTTAAAAGTAGTGGATGTATATGCTACATGACCTGGGGTTGGATATACAAAAGACAAAATTTGTGAGTCATTTTGATTTAATCCTCTCCATATTTTCACTCATTAAACATTGGTTTAAGTTAGCTGTTACCATCTAAGAAGCAAAATTGATAAATACTGTTTTTTGTTGTTGTTGTTGTTTTGTGGTATTAATGAGGAAAACCTTTTCTGTGCCCATGCTCTATCCCACTGGTTTCCATAATGAGTAGTTGCTTATGTGGGATGCCAGTCATTCTCTAGCTGGGTGTTCCATGCAGATATGGCCTACCAAAGCATCTGGTGAAAGCTGTGTGGTTGCCATCTTGCTATTGTTTGGTAAAAAGGCTTACAAAAGGGTGTACATTAAAATATGGAGGATTCCCTGTTCAACTTCAAGGAGCCTAGCGGTCTAGAACTGGTTAGGGAAGAACTGAGCCAGGTATTGGGGGATGTGAAAACTCCCCTAAGCCACAGTTGCTGCTCAGAGGGACCTGGGAAAGTCACCAGTCAGCAGTGTAGTGGTGGGAACTACAGCCTAGCAGCCCTGGAACCTCCCAGTCTCACACTGCTCAGCCAGGTCTACTCAGTGATGAAGAAGAATCAAGAGCTCGGAATGATAAAGAGAGAAGAGGCAGTATTGAACAGATCCTGAAGAGTTCTGCTCTTTGTTCCTGAGGTAGAAATTCAGAGAAGAGCAGCAATATGAATGGATACTTCTCTGGTAAATGCACCTCAGGGGCTGTTGACATTCTAGGATATGGCATAGAACTTCTGACAAGAGGAATGGGAACATCAGCATGTTGCTCAGAGGTCAAAGGATATCTGAGATGGAGAATGGTTCATTTTATGGACTGGGCCTCCTCAAAAAATTTCCATAGCCTAAGCTACTGCCCTGTTACAGCCAATTCCTCGCTGGTGTCTATGGTCCAGGATGCTGCTGTAGGCTGTGTTGATACCAGAGGCCTTATGAATGTCCATGGTCCTGCTACCTCTGGGGTCCATATTGATGTATGTGGTTTGTGCTGCCCCCTGAGGCCACGTTAGTTTCTATAGTCTCAGATGCCACCAAAAGCCTTGTTGATGTTAGTGGGCCATGCAACTGTGTGAGGACTTGTTGATGACCATGGTTCTTGTTGCCATGGGAAGCCATGTTGTTGTCCATGGTCTGTCCTGCTACCTGAAAACATGTTGATCTTAATCATTTACACTACCATCAGAGGACATGTGGATGTCTTCAATCTGTACAACCACTGGAGACCATGTTGATGTCCTGACCTATGCTGGGGCCATGGTGATGTCTGTGGTCCATGCTGCTGCCAGGAGCTCTCATGAGGTCCATGGTCCATGATGCCTCTGGATACCCTGGGGATGTTCATTGTCCTTGCAGCCTTGGGAAATAATGTGGAAGTCCATGATCTGTCCTGCTGCTGGCTGTTATAGGCAGGGAAGCTTCTGTTTTAGTGGTTTTGATGACTCTAGACTTACAGTTGAGAATGAGAGACATTGAAAGATTCTGAAACAACCTTCTTTCTCCCTCAACTTCCCCCCTCCCCTGCCCTAAGAAACAGTCTAGACAGGAGGCTTTGAAGAGAGTCCTTAAAACTTGTGATAAAGATGCTGACACATAGTTCTTCACAATGAATGACTTCTGATGGGGGAGATGAGAAAGGACTCCACTGTTTTGAAGAGGCTGGCCACTCTGATTTGACCGTGCTCCAATGAGTATATGGGTAACACAAATTGTACTTGGTGTATTTTTTCGGGAGGTATGAACCTGGGAGGAATGGGACGTGAGTGTGATTGGGGTGCATTGTGTGGAGTTCCCAAATAATCAGTACAAATATTATGTTGGGAAAAAAATAGGGACGAGGAAGATGGGGAAAAGTCCCTCTTACCAAAGAGAAAACAACACTGTGGGAGTAGAGGCTGGCAATCTGCTAAAAGAAAAATATAGCAAATTCTTCATTTCTAAGTGTTTTCTTGACCCGTGATAATCAAACAGCGCTGCTAGAGAAGGGTAATTATCTTAGTTAGCATCAGACGCCCTGTGGGTGGGGCCACCCTTCTCCTTTTGAAAAATGAACTCAGATTAAACAAATAGCCCTTTCCTAGTTTATTGTTGATGTGAATTCCTAGAATATAAACCAAATTTATCTGTTTACCTCTTTCCCCCTATCTCATATAAAAACCTGCCAAGCTTAGCTCTGTGCACTTCCCATAGGCCTTGGGTCCAACAGTGTGATGGGTTAAAGTGCTTTGTGTTCTGGTGAGACTTGCAATTGCTGGATTATGGTTTTATTAGACCCCTTGCTGCTTGGCTCAGGGCAGAAACATGCTTTCTTAAAACAAGGGCAGAAGGGGAGTAAATTTAAAGAAAAATTAACAATTTTGTTTTCTCTAGCAAGTGTCTGGAAACTGAACAAATAATATATGCTGTATGTATACACAATAGACAATCCCCAAGTATAGTGGGTTGACATTAATTTTTCAGTTACAATAGTGGGAAAGCATTCCAGTGGAGCCTTTCTGCTTTTCACTTACATTGTAGCCTATAATTAATATGATTGATCAGCACTTTATTTGAAAAAACTTTGCAAGTTAGATAATTTTTCCCATCTGTAGGCTAATGTTTTTGTACGACTAGGCTAAACCATGTTAAAACAGGTTAGCTGTATTACATGAATTTGTGAAAAGATATTTCTAGCTTACAATGGATTTATTGAGATATACCTCCTTTACAAGTCAAGAAGCATGTATGTATGTATTCACACAAGGGCAAATCTATGTATCTCATACATATATGTGTACACATGCATACACCATAGGTTCAAGTATAAAAAAGAGATGTGAAATATTGATGTTATCATAACTATAAGTTTGCTACCAATAAAAGATAAACTTTAATCCTATTTCTCTAGACCTGGGTATTTTCTCAGACCAGAAATGTATATGTGTTACCCTGTCTAATTTGTAGAATAGATTACAACAATCTGTTTTATACAAAAGAAAACTTTTCTTTAAA
Organism: Peromyscus leucopus; assembly: GCF_004664715.2. Lineage (NCBI taxonomy): Eukaryota > Metazoa > Chordata > Mammalia > Rodentia > Cricetidae > Peromyscus > Peromyscus leucopus. The sequence goes on along the minus strand of NC_051070.1, from coordinate 87,491,918 downwards.
TATTTAACTGGAAATATCTTGGGCTGTGAGTAATCAATTCAAGGAACCTGTGTGATAAGCTGCTTACCCATGTGTCACATCTGACACCGTGGCACATCTGCTATCTATAGATGAGGCTCACTGTGCCTTTCTGATTATCTGCAGTCCTTTAAAACTAAAATAGTCTACTATCAGACATTTCCTATGTTTCTATCATTTCTCTAAAAGGAAACCTGGCAGTATAATCATGGTGTTCTAACTAGCAAAACCACCTAGATATTCCAGTTGCTATTCTACTGCAGTGTCTTTACTGCTGGGGAAGATGAGCCTCAGAATGGGGGTCAGGTGGGAATGGCTCAGAATAGGTCTTGCCTCCTGCTGTAATTATTCACAGCGAGTGCTGGTATCACTGTGCACATGACCATGTCTTTTCTTAAATTCTCCTCTGTGTCAAGGCCTCTCCCTCAAAGTAAACTAACCATCTTTTAAAGCTCTTGGTTGCCAAGTATTTCTTTATTCATTTCCTAGTCTTCAAAAGTTCAGGCCCCAGGTCAAGGGGACTCAGTGCTGTGTATATAAACTACTCCCTAAGAATACCACCCAAAGCAATCCAAACTTTCCTTAACCTACCTTACTGCAGATGTCCTTGTGTGCCCTCTGAGGCCAGTGGAGCGCTTCCGTGACCTACGTCCTGATGAAGTGGCCGATTTGTTCCAAGTGACCCAGAGAGTAGGGACAGTGGTGGAGAAGCATTTCCAGGGGACCTCCATCACCTTCTCCATGCAAGTAAGTGTACAGGTTGTTCAGACATGTTTCTTGTGTTTCTTTCCTTTCTTCTCAAAGCTATGTGTGGGGCTGCGTATCCAACCCATTTTAGCAGGGAAGCAGTTTTAGTTGTCTGCATGTACATAATAGCAGAAAAAAATGTCACCAATCCAAGGCAGCTCTGCTGTCCACTAGCCTCAAGATGGACTATGGAATGGTATCATAGCAAATGTCTGATATGCTGTTTACAAAGTAGGTGGAAGTCATAGACAAGAGATTTAAGGGATTGAATTAGTTTACTTCTCAGCTGTGATAAAACACAAACTAAAGGCAACTTGGAGGAAGACAAGGTTTATTTGGCTTTCGTTTCTACACTAAAGCCCATCATTGAGGGAGGCTAGGACAGAAGCTTCAAAGTTAGCAACCTGGAGGTAGGAATGGAAATGAGACCACCAGCAGCACTGCTTACTGGCTTGCATCCAGGCTCACATCCAGTTACCCTTCTTAGACAGTCATGGCCACCTGCCCAGGGATCACACTGCTCACAGTAAGCTAGACCCTCCCCAATCAATCAGTAATCTAGAAAATGTCCCCATAGACATGTCCACAGACAGATCTGATGATACCAATTCCAGTTATTTCAACTTTGTGTCAAGTTGGCAGAAATGAACCAGCCTTGGGATTTATAACTAGAGTTGGGAAGGCTCTCTGCTCTGTGGTAAGTGTGTCTTGAGCATGCACAGGCTCAGGCCTGCTGTGGTTCCGAGGAGAGCAATGACCGGACAGCTAATCTAGGCCTTCTCTTCATAGGACTTACTTTTCTCTAAACTTAATGCAGACTGCAGAGATAAGTCACAGGTTTGTACAATAGGTTTTATTGGACATGGCCCACTACAAAATGAAGAAATCAGATTTTCAATCACTAGAGATCTACAGGCAGAACGTGGTCTAGTACTCGTCAGGTTGAGAGGAGAATGTCCATGATGTGTCTATTATCAGTCGGGAATTGAATAAATTAGCAGTAACATACCATGAACCCCTTCAGATCCCTATGGATAGGGCTAGGGAAAGCAGTGCCCTGTGCTTAGAAGTGTGTAAACTCTGACTTCCCCCACATATGGGAACTGTATCCTCAGCTCTTCAAGTTAGCCAGGACGCTTGACATCTGCATCATTTAGTCTCACTGCTGTAATACAATACCCAACTGACCTAAATTATGGAAACAAAGGTTCATGTTGACTTACAATTTGAGATTAGGGAAATAGGAGGAGGAATACAAGGCAGCTGGTCGCAGAAGGAAGATTATTGGTACTCAATGCACTTACTTTCTCTCTTTCATTAGCTAAGGGCACTAGCCTATGAAATGTTGTTACCCATTTTTAGCATCAAATTTCTCTCCTCAATTACTCTAATCTAGAAACTCCCTCATAGACATGTCTATAGATTTGTTCTAAAACACATCAACTCGACAATCAATTATTAACCAGCACACCATCCTTATGCTTTTTCCTGAGCTTTTGCCAATGATGCCACAAAGAAGCCAGGGTGCGAAGGACCATCCGGGTTCATTGCCTGCCTCTTCCAGTGTGTCTCCCAGTGAGGCTGGAGGAAAAGCCTCATGCTGTGAGCAATATGGGCAAGATATTAGGCCTTAAGGCTGCATTGTGGACCTGATGAGATAAGCCCCTCTGATATCAAGCCCATAGTCTTTGCCTCAGAAGGCACAGGTCATCTCCTTCAGCACCTCCAAAGAAACTAAGTGTGGAAGCCTCCAAAGAAACTGAGTGTGGAAGCCAATGTATTGAAGTCTTTGACCAAAAATATTCATCTCTTCCTCAGAAGAATTTTTCTCCATATTGAGAGTAGCTAAGCATTCCTAGAAATACAATTTGAGTCACTTCAGACAGTAGTTCAACTTGGGATTGATTTATTAAAACAGTGTTGCAAACTGTTTCCAAGGAGACCAGGTAAAGGAAATGGATGAGAACATCTGCCAGAAGATACCAGTGTTGGTTATCAGAGCAGTACCGTAAGTGTGGTGGCTGACGATGTGTAAAGTTAGAGCAATTTTGCATAAGTAAGCTAGTGAAACTGCTTTAAAATTATACCTCATGTCAGGGTCGAAGAGAAGCCCCCCAAGAAAGACCAACAGTCACATATGCAATTTAGCAAGAGCATTTATTTCCAACAGATTGGGGTGGCAAATAGTGACCCCAAAGGGAGGTGGCAAACACCTTTTAAGTGGAGTTAGGAGAAATCCAGGGAGTCGAGGTTAATCTGCTACTGATTGGTGGAGGAAAGATTAGTCTGGGGGACTGATTGGTGGGAGGCTCTAGTGGTTAGGAACCTTCCAGCTACAGGGTAGAAAAAGCTATCTTTAGCTAGCAGAAGGCAGGGAGCATCTGCTGAGCCAGCAGAAGGGGCTTGGGGGTGCCTGCTGAGCCTGCAGAAGGCTCTGGGGTACGTTCTGATTGTTCCCTGAGTTGTGGTCTTCCCAAGAACCGTTTGCTCAGCTTCAGCCAGTTCCAGTAAACCGAAACTAAGGCCTGGTCTGCCAGGGCTATTAGAAACCTGTCATGGCTCCGGTCTGGCTCCCCAGACCTCTCACTTCACAGTAATGTGTGGGTGTGTAACAATCCTGTGTACCCCTCCCCTCACACACACATGCACCTATAACGATAAAGAGCTGGAGTTTCACAGAATAACCTTAACCCATCATCTACATCCTAACAGCTTTGGTCCTGTTATGCTTTCTTCTTAAGCACCGGTTGGAAACGATGGGTTGCCTCCATAAGCCACTAATGGGTTATGGTTCAGGTTTGAACAGGTTTAATATACATGTCAGAGTTGTGCTAGTGGGGCATGGATCCTTCCTACTAGTCAGGTTCACTGAGAGGTATATTTAGCCAAAACCACAGAGTGGGAATTCTATTTTGAAATTTTTAATTACAGAGAAGTTTGCCACCTTCTACCCGGAGCATCTGCTTTCCCTTTGAAGGTGCTTGGAGACTGGGCCCGTGTACTCAATTTCAGCTATGACAATGACAATACCCTGGGAGGGGGAAGAGGTACGTGGATAAGGTCCACTCGTGACAGTCACTTCGATTTTTCTGTCTCAAGGTCATAAGAGCTTGAAAGGACTGTGCCCATCTAAATGCCTTGTCTTCTTGCTTGGTTGATTTCTAGAGGAGAAATTTAATTAGATATTAATTAAATTATTTCTGATTTAAAGATAACCGAACTGTAGTACTTTGCCTCCCCAAACACTTTTAGCCTTACCTTTAATGTGATTAAAACCATAGCTGAAAGCACAGAGCATGAAAAGTAGGAAGGAGTGACTTGCTGTATAATTCATATCATTTTATACATAACTCCTCACTCAGAAGGTAGTGGAGCTCTGCCTGGTCCCACACATTCAAAATGAATGGTCCCCATGGGAATACTACAAATTAACACACAATGAAATTGGATCTAAATTATTAATGAGCAATATTTCTGAATGAGCAGGCAATATCATCAGTCAGTTCTCACCTCAACCCTTTTTCTTTCTTTCTCCTCCTTCTAGGATGGTCCTGAAGCTGGACAGACTGTGAAGGTGAGTGCGTATTATGTGCATACAAATTAATAAGGGGCGATTATGGAAACTAATAAAAAATCACAACGAGTCATTTGCAGCACATTGCTGTTTCATTATGTTATCTTCGAGGTCAGAGAGACCCTCAGTGTTAGAGCCATAAATCCTGACATTATAAACTGTGCCAAACAGTATGTTTCCCATTAGTTTACAAGACATTTACCCTTTGTAGTAAAATTATTACTGTGCAAGTGCTAAAACAGAAACTAAATCGAGGAGTCCTAAAACAGAACAGGGCAGAGTACATCAACTTCTCGTGGGTTTTATGCATCCTGTATAGACTAGAGCACCTGGTATATCTTTAGTTCTGCACACAATTTAATTTCACGTCTTCAGGAAAGGGACATCTGTTGTGTACCAGGTGTGTGCCTCCTTTCCCTCCTGGTCCCTTGGCCCGTTTTCTCTTCATGCCCACACATTTCTCTTATCTCTAGCAGCTAAATACCAAAGTTCAAACTTAATGGGATCAATGGAGTTCAAAACGGTTTTGAAGTATACTAGAGAGAAAGGGAGGATTTATTATGAAGGCCTCTAATCACAGCAAAAGGACAGAACTAAAAAATCCTGCTGGTTATGAAGCAAGAGTCCAGCTTCTTTCACACAAACCTGAATTCCTGTGTGGTTGGGTTCAATGCTTAAGTGACAGAGAAGGCTGAGTTTCTGGTGGTGGAAATAAGAAGCAAGTCATATTATGCTGCTGATGCCATACAGTGAAATGAAGCTTTTGGGTTTTACGGCTGGCCTTGACTGGCAGGGTAACTAAGCACTAAGTCAAACCAAATGAACATGGTTCCTTTGTGGGAGTTTGGAAATAGGATATCTGGCAAGTTTCATGGTGAATGAATGTCTCAAAGGGAAAGCTAGCAAATTCCTAATGATCAAAAGAGTAGCCCCAGTTTCTCCAAACACATGACATGGAAAACACCTGAGGGGCATTACGCTTCTATCCCTTCCCCTGTCCATTGCTATGTTAAGCATCCAAATATGCATATGCTACAAGAGGATACCAGTGTCTTTGCTTTGAAAGTGATTCTTGAAATACAATGCATAGATATTCAAGCTTGGCTAGCAGAGTTTGAAAACTCAGAATTCAAATGTAAATTTCAAATGCACTGGATTGCTGTTTGGTGAAGTTTCAGAAACCATTGAAAGTACTAAAGGCAGAACTAACGCATGGAAGAATGCGCAGCTGTGTAGTGGAACATATAGACTGATAAACATAGCTGAATTTTATGGGAACGGTTAGATTATGTGCTCTCAAGATTTTATTTCACAATTCTAAAGAGGGCATTTAAGTTATTTGGTATACAAAGGGACTTGAATAGGTGGGAAAAGGGAACTTAGAAGTTCCTAGGGGCCAGGAGAAGGATAATATAGATGTGACTGCTAATGGCTCTCTCTTGTGGTTGATAGAGATGTTACGTACTTGGGGGATGGAGATTTTTTTTAATGTAATCCTTTAAAGGAGACGAGTAAGCATTGAGTCCAGCAGGGCTAAGCAGCATGGCTATGGGGTCTCAGACTCCACAGTGTCCCACTTATCTGACCAGGGTGTCATGTTTTTGCTAGCTTTAATGGTGCTGATGATGCACTGATTTATAAATAAAGCACCATATATCAATTATTGAATGTACTTACCATAACCAGCATTGTTTAGCTTAAGCTGATTTCTATAAACAATTCTATCTTTTTTCTTTAAAATAAGCATATTATGTTTTGAAAACTTTTTTGTTGTTTCCAGCCTGATCACAGCTTTTCCCCAGAATAAATTTGTGGGGTCAACTCACATCCCTTGTGGAATACCATGCATAAAGAAAAATTTATCACACACATACCACACCACACATACACACACGTACACACATGCACACACACTCACATCCCACGTACACTCCACCTTCAGTAGGTAGTAAACTTTTGTTAGCTATTCTGTCACACCAAGTCCTTCTATATAGAAGTGTATATTCTGTGGGTGTCAAACTGTGATGTTTACACCACATTGCATGAAACTTTACTTGAGTGTCAGCTAAACGGTACAGCCACCACCACAAATAACCTCAGCGTTGTTCTCATTAACCCTCCTAACTCATACTGCCGTGACAGGGCGGGAACGTCCGTTACTATACACAGGCTGATCTCAGAAGATGGGTACTTTGCAGCATGTGACTTTCTGGTGACAAAGTAACTCAGTGATGGTGTTTAGGTAACCAGGATACATGGAACCTGGTCCTGCAGCCTCTCCATGGAGCAGAGTGGTCAGTGATGGTGTTCAGGTAACCAGGAAGCATGGAACCTGGTCCTGCAGCCTCTCCATGGAGCAGAGTAGTCAGTGATGGTGTTCAGGTAACCAGGATGCATGGAACCTGGTCCTGCAGCCTCTCCATGGAGCAGAGTAGTCAGTGATGGTGTTCAGGTAACCAGGATGCATGGAACCTGGTCCTGCAGCCTCTCCATGGAGCAGAGTGGTCAGTGATGGTGTTCAGGTAACCAGGATGCATGGAACCTGGGCCTGCAGCCTCTCCAGGGAGCAGAGTGGTCAGTGATGGTGTTCAGGTAATCAGGATGCATGGAACCTGGTCCTGCAGCCTCTCCATGGAGCAGAGTGGTCAGTGATGGTGTTCAGGTAACCAGGATGCATGGAACCTGGGCCTGCAGCCTCTCCAGGGAGCAGAGTGGTCAGTGATGGTGTTCAGGTAACCAGGATGCATGGAACCTGGGCCTGCAGCCCTTCAGCTTCCCCAGGGAGCAGCGCGACACCTTCAGAACCCACTTGTATCATTTGAAAGTTCTGGGCTGAGGCTGGGAATGGTTCATGTTTTGAATTTTGAAGGGAGGTTCAACAGCCTAACGTGAAAAGCGTGGGGCCTATCCCTTTTTCTGTTTCTTTGCCTGTGTGTGAGATTCTCAGTACTGTATCTGATGTCTGAGTTCTGAACCACTTTTGTCTCATGCCAGGTAGTAATAGCAATAAGCCCAGTGATGGTCTCTTCCCCTGAAGCAAGTGTTGTTATTGTTAATGAAGGTACACCACTGAGTTAGCCTCTTGAACATGATGGCACTTCAGGAATTTTTTTTCCTGAGGCTTTAGATTCTGCCTAGCAACACGCAGGGTGGCCTAGCTTACTCAGTAAGACCCATGTAACAAGGAAAAGGAAATATTGAAGTAAAAAGTGACCTCTTATTTCACAATTGATTATTCGGTTTTCTTCTCAAGTTTAAAAGTAGAACACTGCCAGGCACCAGATGATCAGTGCAGTGATCTGGACACCCTGCAGGGCTAAGAAGTAATCTCTGTCTCCTCTGTCAGCTACTCAGCCCTTCCCTGCACCCACCCAAGCTATGCTGGCAAACATCATGCTCCCTGTCCTGTTGCCTAGCTGGATTCCTGTCGAGAAATTCTTCATCGTCTCTTACACATGTGTTTGTTTATATATGTTCATTTTTTATGTTGTTTCCTTAGTCTCCAGGGAGTATATATGCACTTTATGATTTTTGGATTCTACCATTATCGATGGAGCTTAGAACATGTTATCCAGGAAGATGACCCTGGGATTGTTTAAGATGAAGGAAACTGGGAAAACTGTGGCAGGAGGAAGGTTCACTCTCCAGCCTTGTTCTGCCATTCAACTTTGAAGTAGGCCATAAAAGAATTTCCTGACCTATCTACCCCAAAAGTAGACATAAGACACTCCCTCCAGAAGGGCCCTGCTTTTTTCTGGTAAGCTGTGAAGACTCTGAACAAGCAGACCTCACTAAGCCACCCCAGGATATTGCTGTTAGATCAGAGTGCTGCTTCCTTTTCCGATCCCACTTCTGTCCATAAAAATGCTTTCCCTGTTTCTTTAGGTCTTTGTGTCTGAAGCTTCTCTCAGCATATCAAACTTAATCAAGTGAATGTGCTTCTGTTTTCCCTTGTTAATCTGAATGTTTTTGCAGTGATCTTCACCCTAAACAATAGGAAAAGAGAGGGGAGAGAAGAGGAGAGGGGAGGGGAGGGGAGGGGAGGGGAGGAGGGAAGAGGGGAGGAGAGGGGAGGGGAGGGGAAAAGAGGAATGTTTTACTTGAAGTGAGTCAAACGGAGACACAATGACTTTTTGTACTGAGGCCATTCTCTGCTCCTTAGTTTCTATCATTAGTCCCCAGAAAGTAGCAATTGATGTTCATCTGTTTTCCATTGTACATCCAGGCATCGAGGTTTTCTGAAGTTTCTATGAAATATTCCCTATATTATGAGTATCAGACTAAATTTTCTATAAAATATGTTCGTAAATTGAAGTGTTTATGTAATTATTATTTTATTAGTAAAAACTCAAGAGTCAGATATTGGGCTAAGAACCTGACTGATCAGAGAAGCAATGGAGAAGTAACCAGTGACCTCTCCCTCTCCTTCTGTAAACAAAAAGGCTGCACATCTCTCTAAGCCCCTCGCTACTATTTCTCGTGTCTTGCCATATGTCCTCGGTTCTCTAAAACCTCTATGGCTAATTTTAGTCAGCTTGTAGCTAACTCTGCTCTCTGATTCAAAGTAAACTTTATTGTCAGTCTCCAGAGTGTCAGAGTATGATCAAAATATCCCACAACGCTAACTCCTAATCCTGAGTGTAATTCTAGCCAAACCAAAGCCCTAAGGTGTACTCATTCCTGTAAAAGGAAGGCTTTCTTATAAGCTTAGTGTGAATCATTTTCTCTGAGGCTGTTACATGGGTGGAGGATGCGTTGGGTATGTTAAGGGGAGAGGTTTACTCCTGGTGGGTAATCTCAATCTATAGACCATGCTTGTACATAGTGTTCCATGTTTGTGATGCTTGGGTGTTGTACTTAAAGGTTTAATTTTATGCTTTTAATGTAATAGGAAGCATGTGTTAATAAATGTTGAAATATTAACATTTACATTCTAGATTGCTGCAGCAGAAAAAAAGGAGTTCTTTAAAGAAATGTTGTTAAAACTTATTTTCAATCTCCTGTTGCCTGTGGCTGTTTTTAGTTCCCTGGATCAGGAGGTCTTACACATGATATGGAGGTCTAGCCATTTTGTAGTTTAGTGCACATAGAGGACACTTAGCTGGCAGCAAAGTCTGAAAGTTGATGTGCCTTGACATCTGTCAGAGGTGCCATAGGAAGTTGAGCTCTCTATCTTACTAACTTTGCCAGTCTGGGGCATCCTCTTAACTGTGAACCTTGATTTCTTAATTTTCCAAGTGGAAAAACTTTAGAATTGGATGGTGATGGGAAGAAGCTGACATGTACATATAGGGAATATAAAAGATGTTAGGCAGGATTGATACACATTGATGGGATTTGGACCCAGATGCTACTTCAGATCCCAGCCTTCTTGACACATGCTGTCACTGGTGTGTGTGTGTGGGGGGGGATCTGTGTGTCTGTGTGTATCTCTGTGTGAGTGTGTGTCTATATTGTTGTCTCTTTATGTGCTTATTTGTGGATGCTAGAGATGATTTTGGGCATTATTTTTCTGTCTTTCCACCTTGAGTTTTATTGAGATAGAGTCTCTAACTGACCTGGAGCTCAAAAAGCATAATGGGCTGGATGGCCAGCAAACCCCAGTGATCTCTTTGTCTCTGCTGTTTCAGTGCTGGGTTTAAAAGTACACACAGCATGCCTAGCTTTTACCCCTGTGTGATGTAGGCATAGAACCCTCATGCCTGCTCAGCAAATACTTTACTGTAGCAGGAATCCTAAAAGGTCTTATTAATTAAATCAAACCTGAGGCCAGGTATTGGGGTGAATGTTGGAAGATCAGAGAAGCAGAACAAGCCACAGCTTCCTCACCTCGCCAATTCCTCAGCTGATCCCGTTTCCTCAGACTGGAAGCCTCTGAGTCCTCATCCAGAATGAATCTCAGCTGAACTGTGCTGCTCAAAGCCTAAAAGCTTAACCTGCTAAAAGCTGCTAGTTCCTGGTCCTCATGTCTTATATACCTTTCTGCTTTCTGCCCTCACTCCCTGGGATTAAAGGCTCACTTCTGGGATTAAAGGCGTGTGTCACCATGCCTGGCTGTTTCCAACGTGACCTTGAACTCACAGAGATCCAGAGGGATTTCTGCCTCTGGAATGCTAGGATTAAAGGCATGTCCTAACACTGCCTAACCTCTATGTTTAATATTGTGGCTGTCCTGTCTCTGACCCCAGATAAATTTATTAGCGTGCACAATATTTCGGGGAACACAATACCACCACACTTTACTGATTAAGCTATCTCAACAGTCCTATTCTTTCATGTATGTGTGTCTGTATATGCCTATTTGTGTGTGTGTACATGGATATTCATGGGTGTGAATCTAGCTATGCACAAGCCTCAGAGCATGTGTAGGGATGGAGTATCCTCTCTGGTGTCAATTCTGACCTTCTACCTTGAGTTAGGGTCTCTTTTTTGGATTTTTAACTGCTTATGCCAAGGTAGCTGGCCTTTCAGTTTCCAGAGATTTTCCTGTCTCTATCTTCCATCTCCCTGTAGGAATGTTGAGATAACTAATACTGTGGATACACATCTTCTATGTGGTTTGTGAGGAGTAAGATTCAGGTCGTCATGCCGTGTAAACAGAATTCTCACCCACTGAGCCGAGATCTCCCCGGTACGGAACACCAGCACTATTGTCTAATTTCCTTTTTTTTTTTTCTTCTTTTTTTAAAATCTTATTTATTTATTTATTTTGAAACAGTACCTGTCTAGATAGTTCTGACAGTCCTAGAACTCACTATGTAGACCAGTCTGGATTTGAACTAATAGAGATCTGGCTATTTGCCTGCTGAGTGATAGGACTAAAGGTGTGCACCACCACACCTGGCTTGTTTTTCTTGATAACAATCCCACTTCTATTGCCTTACCTTTAAACTAGGATGAGAGTAGGCCTTAGTGAGTGTTCCTGACATTCAAATTGTGGCCCAAGGTTTACTTTTTGATATGCACTGTATTTTCTCACAATTAACTATTACCTAGTAGCTTAAATTTTTGGAAAAATTTTGATCTGGTCATATATCTTGGTTTTTTAAAATGCTTTAAACTTGTTATGATAAAAGACCACTTGAGCTGGATATAGTGACACATAATAACTCAAGCATTTGAGAGGGAGAGGCAGAGGAGAAGCAAGTTCAAGGCTGGATTGGACTATAAAGCAAGATTTTACCATTTCTTCCCTCCTTGCACACACATACACACACACACACACACACACACACACACTACATGAAACAACTTGAAAATTAAAAATGTGCATATTTTTAAAAATATTTCTTGAAAATGTATTGAAAAGTATTTCTGTGTTTGTCCTGATTTATTGCTTGTCTGCTCTGCTCTGAATTTTGATGCTTCTGCATTGTTCCTGTGAATGGATCGACAGTGACCAGTAAAACTGTCTAAAGTGGGTTTTCATTATAGAAACCTGTCCCTGTGCTGATTCAGTCAGTGGGTATGGATCCAGAAGTTTGTTTTGACAGACACCACAGTGACTCTGAGCCATCCTGCATCCTAGTGCCAAGCCTATGCCAGGGTAGTGAGAAGCAGACCTGGAAGACTCTTCATGCACTCACCATTTTCATCACAGACTTGCTGCAAAGGAAGATGTGGTGTGCACAGGGTAGAGAAACCTGTAGCTTGATAATGAAAAAGATTTGGGTCTGTTATTTATTATTTTCATTTGGAATGAAATTTCAGAGAGCTACAATTCGCCACAGGTCTTTTATCCTCTGATGAAAGCCACTGTGAACACTGCCTTGTCTCTGTTTATACCTAATGCATGTATTTACTGCCGGAAGAATTAGTATCTTCAGGATGCAGTAGCTTTTATCTTGTAGAATTGCCTTATAATTTGCATCTGTTCCCAGAATAAATCTAATTTGACTGAGTTCAATAAACCAAAGACAGTTGCAATATTCAGTGGACAGCTTTGAGTGTACTTGTTGGGATTGGCTACTTTAAGAAGGCATGCTGACCTCCTTCTGATGCCTTGGGGACAAAACCCTTGGTCCCTAGCTCTTTTGGCCAAAGAAGGCATGAAAAGCCTCCCAGGCCTCCTTAGGAAATCCTTTCTCTCTTATTAAACCTTCACGCTTTCTCCTAAGTAGCTACCAAAACAGTAACCTCCTCGGATTCTTTTTATTTTCAATTCAGCATGGTGGTTTTTATTTTTTGATGTGCCTGTTGCCTTTCCCTCACAATTTCTGTCCTTCTTTTAATTGTCCTCAAGAAGGGCAATTAAAAGAAGAGATTTTTGAGGATCTTTCTCCTTCCAGTAGTTAGAAAGGAGATGACAATCAAAACAGTCTTTGGATGTGATAGATGTTGACGATCAAGAAGTCTGAAGCAGGATAGGAATGGTTGGAAATGAGGGGAGGATCGAGAGGAAGGAGAAGTACAGGAGGCCGTGTCTATTCCTCCTCTTGCTAAGAAGGTCTGGAGAGAAAGCCTCAACAATCCAAATTACAGGTTCTGAAGAAGGGAGGTGGTGCTTGAACCTGAAGAAGGAAGTAGAAATCAAGGAAGGCTTTGAGACCCTAAGCCACCAGGCATTTATTTTTCTCTGGGTTCCTTATCTGAGCTTTGGGGGGGGGTGGGCTTTTCTATCACACAGACCTTGCCCAGATATTTCCTCTAGATCTTCTCACTCCCAGAGCAGTGCCTCTAGAATGAATGTCCCTCCTTTTACATGAACTTCGTTCTTCAGAGAAGGGGAAGGAAGCAGAATTTTTCTATTTCCAGCTGGCTTTCATTTGCATGATACCTGTTGGGTCAGAACAAATGAAACCTTAAATAAGCTCCATGATAGTTTCATATTTTAACTTTTTAAACTGTAGTTTTATGTGCTATATTCTCCAACATTGGTAAATAATCCAGAAAGGATGGGGTGGCCCTGGTTGATAGGAAATGCAAGGCAGTCAAAATATATAGAACAGGAGAGAGAACTCCAGAACCAAAGCACCCAGTTTTAAGCACAGATGTTTCACCTGCCAAGCATTTCTACTCTCTGTAAGCCAGGTTTGCTGAAACCTAGTCTTGATTTCCACATGTATAAAATGAGGATTTCACCAGTCTTTTATTACCTTCTAGGGATATTGTAATAACCAAATGAATGACTATGTGCCCAGGCCTTCAAAACTGTTCCTTGCATATAGTGAAGTCTCTGAACATTTACTATAAGCTTTTGTAATTTCTACTTAAATTTCTCTGCACTCTCAAAGGTAGGCGGTAATATCTAATGCATGAAGAGTTGAGGTTTACAGAGACAAGTTACTTACCTAGAAGCATACCTAACAGGCAGTAGACTTAGGAAATCAAACCCAAGGCAGAGGGAGAACCCATATCCCCTTGTGTCATGTGGTCAGTCTGCTCCTTCAAAAACTTCAGTCACTCCATCAGCACAGCCTGAGCTGGTGCAGAAGAGGGAGAGGTTGTATAAATATTATGTTTGCTGCATGACAGATTGGTTCTACAACCCTTTGCTTGGCTTAGAATAATGCTGGCTTCCACCCAAAAATACCCTGAAGACTCTCATTGTAAACTAGATTATACAGGTGAAGATTAACAAATCAAAACATTACTTTATTGCTGTATGTCCATTTATAGTAGAATTATAGGTTTGGGGTGTTTAATTTTTTCTTAGTGTTACCAACAAATTCCACCAGTAATTGGAGGCCCTGGCATACAGCAGAGTTGGTATTTAGTGATTTAATTTTATTTTAAGATCTGTAATGCAGAAATGTAGAAAACATGACAGATGTGATCCTGCTGTCAGTTTTTTTAGCATTCAGTAGACTTCCACCTGAAGCTTAGATTTGGGGATTTCTGTATTATCACTGTGAAAAACAATGTTCTGTGCAGAGAGAGAGATGTTCAGTAGACCCCAAGATACCACATAACTGTAAAATATTGCTCAGCTTTTTACCTCTGTTGATACAGTAATGAAGCCAGTCACTCATGTTACCATTTTTGCTGTGTGATAGATACTTGGTGCTCCAAAAATAATAATTGTAAGGGCTTTGAAGTTGGTAAAGTGTTTACCTAAAAAACATGAGAGCCTGTGTTCATCCCCAAGAAACTATGTTGAAAAAGTATTATTAAATCAGGGCATGGTAGCACACTCTTGTGATCCATGTGCTTGAAATGCAGAGACAGTGGACTCAGATTCACAAGCCAGCCAGCCTGGCCTATGTGGGGATGCTCAACTAGGAAGAAAGAGATCCTATCCTAAAAAAATAAACGTGCACGGTACCCGACACAACACCCCCAGCCTCCAAGTTTGTTCTCTAGCCTCAGGCAAATGTGCACATGCACCTAAATCTGCACACACACACACACACACACACACACACACACACACACACACACGAATACTCACAGGTACACACAGATGCACAAATAACAATGACCATTAAAGTGTTGATTCTCACCATCGTGCTGTTTCAGGCCTAGACAATTCTTGGTTTAAATTATCTAAACCCGTGGAATCAGCTCCTTCTAACAACAGATATTTAAGCCTGCAGTATCTAAACAATGGGCTCAGCAGAACTGTGGAACCAGCTAAAAATATTTCTCTTTAAGTGCATGTGGCCGGTTTAGTCTCCATAGATGAGCCCTTTGTTACCACAGCACTTCTGCGAATGTGCAGTACCCAATGAGAGCCCAGAAAGTAATTTGTGCTGTGCTAGAAGTTGGGCATTCAGCTGAAATAAGTCCAGATGTTCTGAGGTTTCATTTCACGAATTACTAATAGCTAAGAATAATAAAGTATAAGAGCAGGTTGCCTTGAACTACCTATCTAAGTTTTAAAACTATATATTGCTTAGAAATGGCCTCTGGGTAGAAACAGTAGAAGGAACACATTGAGGGAGGTGATGGCTCCTCAGGTGGCCTAAATCTGTACATTTTATCTCCAAATTGAGTAATACATCTCCAGTTGCTAATCATAATACTCAAATTTTAAATTATTCATATTTTATGGCTTATTAAATATAAAAGAAAAATATATAGTGATCCTAGTAATTTTTGTTTTACAAAGGCCCCATCAAAGGATTTTTCACCAAGATATAACTATTATAATTTATTCTGTTTGCTTTATTATCTCCAGCATATAAGTGCTTCTCATACTCTTGAATCCAAACCTCTGAGGATAGGGATCGTGGCAGAGTTTTACAAAGCCACATAGTTAGATGTTACCCAGATTTATGGTCTGCTCCTTCATTTATTTGTACAAATACACTTTTCAATCTTGCCCTGAATGACCTGACTTTACTCTTAGCCCCATACTCATCTTGAATTATTCATTTCCTTCCGGGGGCTCCTCTTTGCCCTTTGTGCCAAAAGCATAATAAAGTAATTCCCAAGACTCAAAAAGCAACTGGAAAAGTTAAGGATTGAGTGGCTGAGCCTGGCTCATGTGGGAACAGGAGTAATGAATTATAGACATGGAAACCTGCTGAGCCACGGACATGTAGAAATTAGAGTGCTGACCTGCCTAGTGACATCTGAGTGAAAAATATTAGGTTGATGAGACTCTGATGGCCCTCAGGCCAAATAGTGTTAGCAGCCCCCACCCCCCCCCCCCTCAGCCTCCACCCCCCCCCCACTCGCATTGTGGATCATTTTAGTGCTGGGAAAGTGTAATTCTGAAATTTAACCCTCATGTCAGGAGACATCAATCCTACCTCTATATTTTAATGACAGATTCTTTCTCTGGAGAAGACTCTCATCCACCATGATCAGAAAAAATAGAGACATGCAATTATGGAAGCTTTCTCAAAAGATAATGTTCTAGCTTCAGAGGCAGAAGACAAACAGTGATTTGAAATCTTGTGTTCCATCAGTGTAGAGATAATGTACTTCGATTCTGATATGGATGTTGCCATTTCCTGTATCTGGTATTTTTTTTCAAAAGGCTTTTCTCCCTCCTGATTTTATAGAAAAGGTAAACATGGAACTGTTTAAGAAGTTGACCTTCCTTAAGTGGTTAAGAAAAATAAACAACATTGAGTGAACAAAGTGAACCACCAGATACTCTTTTACTTTATGATGAAACCCATTTATCCTAATGTTCACATTCAGCTCTCATTCTCCAGTCTACATATCAGGAACTATTCCCTGAACAAAGAAATGGCTTCTTCTGCTTCCTATCTGACTGCCCTGAAAAACAACCCAAGAGGGGCTTTTATTTGTGTTTCAAATCATCTGTTGGTTGTAAATGCTATAAATTCCCAGATGCAATCATGTCCTAGCAGTATAATTTTGATGAAACTGTTCAGCCATGAAAAGAATAAATGTGATTTTAAGATCAGATCCACCATCAAATGGTCATAGATGAATCTCACTCTTAAGGAAGAGACTCAAAGCATGAGCCTTCAGAGAATTCTGGAAGGCCCAGTGATCTGGGAAATCAGTTACTCTTACAGCCTCCCTCTGCCAGTGCACTCGCGTGTGTGCGCGCGCACACGCACACACACACACACACACACACACACACACTCACACACACACACATTCACACACACACACACTCACACACACATTCACACACACACACACACACACACACACACACACACACACACACACACAAGCACACCTGTCTTTTATCTTTGACATTTTGCAGTCCGGGACACTGTGAGAGAGCTGTTTCCAGTTCTGCACAGCTCTCATTTGTAGTCCATGCTAACAATGCCCTCACTACCTGAGATACCCCATTCCTACCTCTCTTGTTTGCCTACTTCGCACTCATTCTTTAGGAACAGACTTTGTAATAAATGTACCAATAGTGCAATGCTGAGGATTTGTAGAAGTTCTGGAGTTCACAGTGAATTCTTCTAACCAGTGTTTTTTACATCAGATGTTGTTACACTCTGGGCTAGAGTGCAAGGAAGGGCAGCCAAGAAATAGTCTTAGCTTTGCATTCATTCCAACAACCAAATGAACAAGCAAACCATCACAGACTTGAATAGTCTTAGAGATGCTGTAACAACGTGTGAAATGGGAGAACACAGAGGGAGGAAAGGAGGAGGGTGACACTTTATTTGGGGGGGGGGGCAAAAAAGGCCTATTAAAGACACGACTGATATTATGAGAATTGTAGACTGCAAAATGACAGAACTCCACCCAGTTGGGGAAGAACATTCTGGACAAAGAAATTAACAGTGGGAGTGAACAGTGGGAAATGAAGATGAGAATGAAGAGCATGAGACAAGAGGTCAGTTTGAAGAGGTGCAAGAGAGAGCTTTTGCCAGGCCTTGTACATTGTTGGAAGGAAAGAGTGTTAATTCTCTTCAAAGTGTTTTTGATGGTTCAGATATTCTAAGGATAAAAGATATTTCTACCTACTGTAGATCATCTTAACTAGACTCATATTAAAGTGTCTAAGTATATTCTAGAATTTTAATAATTAGTGTCCTGTGTCTATTATGGTCTTGATGGTTATCACCAATATTCTTTTTCTACACATGCGATTGTTTTGGATCCAAGGAGTTAAAATGGGTTGAACCCTTTTTATAGTGGCAGGTGTACACTTCATTTTGTATAATCCAGAGGTTGCCAAACTTCTTTTGTTGAATGCCAGGCAGTATACATTTTAGTCTCTGAATTTCAGATGTAGTCTGTCACAGTAATACAATTTTGATTTTGTAGCATAAAAGTCATCACAGAATGTATGAAAATGAATTTTCAAAGTGGACATGGCTGTGTTGGAATAAAACTTTATTTATAAGAGGGGTAGTAGTCTAAATTTGACCTAGGACCTAAAATATTCCACCTAATTCTTTATGCCATGATTTTATGAAATTAGTTTTCACTGAAGCCCTTCCAGTATAGGCTTGCCAGACTTGAGGAACAATGTTCTGGCCATCACAGAGACTTCTAGGCATGAGCTGCAGGAGTGGGTATTCCCCTCATGACCATTTATCAAAAAGAAAAGAGTTTGTCCTAACAGCAGCTGGCAGTCATTGTACAGTGTTTAGGGCAACTTGCTGGTAGTATCTGAAATGGCAGAAGAATAAAGCTCCATTCTTGGTGATGTCACTAGGTCCTTATGTTAACCAGTCCTGAAGCCTGCCCCACCTCTAGGCATTTTCACTTAGGTGATTTCATCAAGTTCTCCTTTGTTTAAGCTAGACAAATTTGACTCTTGCCACTATCATGAGAAGATATGTTCAACTAGACCCTCTTCTCTAAAATATTCAGTTGTTGTTAGTCCTTAATATGCTTAACTGGCAGTTTGCATAAACAATTTTAAGTGCTTATGCACATCTGCAGTGCTCATCAGATGCCAATGGCAATCTTTGAATGAAAGTCTGCAAATCAATGGCCCTAGAAGAACTTAACTTCCAATAGGTTGCCTCTGGTGCATGACCACACAGTAATTCCATTAACTTTAATGATGGTACTGCTGCACAAAATGGACCCTGTTAGTCTATTCCCCTCTTTGTTTTTGGCATGAAATCTTCTCCTACAGCTAACTCTTCAGGGTAAAGTATGTGCAGCTATGCCATTCATTTCTTGGCCTTTATTAATATATGCAGGACTCTCCTTTCTGGGAGGGAGTCCTAAATGAGTGCATTAAAAATGAATTTCCTATGCCATTTGTCCATGCTGAGAAAACCCCAGAGTCAGGGACATCAGTGGATTATTATTGATTGTTGCAAGATACAATAAAATCGTAAATATGACTCAAAACAATTACTATGGTCACATTAGCAAATTATCAAATCCATAATTTTCTCTGGAGACTGGCCTCCGAGATTTAAATAAAGTGCCAGAGGGAGGAAAGTTGTATTTTAAGAATGAGACAACTAGGGCTTGGAGAGAGAAATTTATGATTTAATTTGCTGGGTAATCTAATTGAGAATAACTATTGGATTTCTAAAAAGTGAACTTTGATTAGCTGCAGGTGTCAGAAATACACTGAAAATATGGGTCAGTTTATGGGTTTTGGAGAGTCTTTGGGGAGGTGGGCAGGAAGGTATTCATTGTGAAGAATAACAGTCTTATGTGACCTTCAGCCCATTTCTTTCTGTGTTCTTGTTGTCTGTGTTCAAATAATTGGATTATACCTGAGACTAGCTGGCTCTTCCCTGACACTTGCTTTTTATTTTCTTCACCAAGTGTCACCCCTGCCCCCAACACACACACACACACACACACACACACACACACACACACTTAGAAATAAATCATTTGGAAATGAAATTACCCACCACATTCATTTTTCACCATCTAGTAAATAAGTCTCTCTAAAGAACAGGAGAGCTTCCCTTTCAGCTCGAGCTTAATCAGATCCTTCTCTGTGGCAGAGGTGGTACAGACTATTGTCTCTGCCTTCGTCAGGCTTCTCATCTTTCCTGGATTATGAGGCAATACATTCTGTGAAAACTGTAGTGGCATGTTCATAGAGGCCTGTGCACATTTTCTAAAGTTCTAACTGGAAGCCTGGCTCCTGACTTTAAATTTCTAGCCACAGCATCTTGGAATAAAGCTGCCCATCACACTCTCTTCCCAGTTAGCAACTGTGGAAGTTCACCTGCAGCTCTGGCCACTGCTGCCCTCTGATGACTGACACACCCATACCAGAGGCTAGAGTTTTAGGAATGGATCTGTTCATCATTGATCTTACTTCAGAAAAATAGCAAAAACAATTTGCACAAAGATGAAGGAGATTTCATAATGATTTGTGTAGAACTAGCTAACAGGTTTCTTCATGCAGTCAGAGATAGCTTGCAAACCCAGCTGAGAAACGATATAAATTACTGCTAACTGTCCTAATTATTCCCTGACACTCTGTTGAAACCTGACAAAATTTTGCTGAAACTTACAAATAGGGAAAATTTTAAAATTGAATGCATTCTGAATAATGGAAACGATTTTAAAATTAGAAGGGTAGCCAACACAGAAGAACTGTGCTTATCCCCCCTCAAAGGAGGTGGGAAATGATGAGCAACTGCTGTAGATGAATTGTAATTTTAATTGCAACCTAATTGATTGTACTCAGCATGCTCATTAGGTTAAAGAAGACTATGAATCATTTCCCATGGTCATTACATTAATAGACATGGGAAGGATGTGATTTGTAGCATTCCTTTCTCCCAGTAAATAGCATAAGCAACACACTTGGATTTAAAAGGTTGAACAGTGATGAAATTCATTTCTCTGTAGTTTGGCATGATGCTTTTGTATTAACTCACCTTCTATCTGCTATGCTTGATAGTCTTAGTGTTAATGTATCCAGTGTACCAAACTCTGTCCAGTTTTCCCTGCAGTAGCTTACTTTTGACTACCTGTCTCATTCCATGATAGACTAATACTAGTTGGGAAAGTTAGCTTTTCTTTTCCCCCTCCCTGTCCTTCCCTTTGTAATTCCTCAATATCTTTCAAAGACAAATAACCAATCCAGCTGATAAAATTAAGTCTTGTTTACAAGTGGGTAGAATCATTACCCAACAGTGTGGAACAGAGGTCACTTCACTCATTCCTGTTTCTCTTTAAGTTGGGAAAAGTCTGATCTTCCTGGGGGTCACAGGTCTGTTTCCTTCGTTTTCCTGCCTTCTTTTCAATTTCCAGGAGAGGCATCCGTGAGGCCTCCAGATGTCCATAGTCCCTGCTCTTCCTCTTTCTCTCCCTTCCTCCCTTCCCCGCTTCCTTTTCTTTCTTTTCCATGCCTCTGAACTATTCATCCTTACTTCCTTTTCTAAACAGTTTGGGCAAACTGGATTGACCCTCTCTTACCTTTTGTCCTAGAGGCTTTGTAGACTCTGGACACAGGATTTGTCAGGGACTTACTGTGCCATAGGATGATTCTGCTTCCCTCTTTCACTAACTGCTCCCACATGCAGCATTCTCTCTATGGACGCCACTCTAGTTTACACTGCCTGCAATCACACAGGACATTCAGGTGACACTGGAGGAGGCCACAGATGGCTTTCAATGCATAACTGTTGAACTTCAGCACCGATTATTTTTATAAAAATAAAATGATTAGAAAGGTTTCATTTGCAGCTCTGTCATGGTTGGACCTTACGTAGAGGATTCTGTTTGTATTCTGAAGACCATTGAATCTGGTTACTGGTACTAAAATTCAATGGTGTGACCATCATCAGGACTACATAGTTAGGCAATAAAATGGCTCCTTAATCTAACTGTGTCCACACATTCTAGCAATGTAATGGATTCTGAGCTAATATTCTTAACCAGTGGTGCTTCTTCTACAGTGGTGCTTTCCATACCTAAGATGCTTCCATTGCATGGTTATTCTTAGTTCTTATACTTTACAAGTATCCATCAAGTCATTTCCCTCCAATTGGCATGCATAGACCATCTGCAGCCCTTTGAACTCTTTGATGATTACAATTATAAGCATAAATTCAATTAAGAATGGCTAACTCATTAATCTCTGTGCACTGGAAGGATTTTAGCATACATAAAATATTTAAAAGTTATGAAGTTTTTCTATGAGAAAATTCACCTAACTATATTTTATATTTTAGAGGTTTCTGGATCACTCAGGCCTAGGTAGCCATAGATTATTAGACTCAGTTTACCTGATTCAGTTCCTTTCAATTTAGTATTCAGGGAAAGATAGCATTTTTCCAAGGATAAAAGGAACCATGTTCTACCCATATGAGAGATTTGGCTTTACAAAAGTCTCTTTGACTCATAGTTATTGCAATATTCTTAAGATTCCAGTTCTGACCCTGTCTATTCTTATCTGTGTGGCTATAAGTAAATGGCTTTAACTTTTCCTTTGTTTCCCTGTCTGTAAACTTGAATGACAGAACTTCCAGATGGAAACTTTGTAATAAGTGAGATTAAGAATGGGTAGGTCTGCTTACAGTGTTTGGCACATTTTGCTTAATTTCCCCAATAAATTTATGGAAAACCCATTACATGCTAATTTCTATTCTAGATTCTATGTTCATAGCAATGAGTAGAAGAAACACTGAAGAGGAATGAAGGTGGATTTAGTTTGTGTTCAGTTCCTTCTTCATGGGGCCAAAATTGTTAATAGTAAGCATGTTGGTTCCCAAGGAATCAAGGTAACAAATCAGATGGAATGGAATGTGTAGAACTGATTTGATATTGCAAACAGGGTTTTCAGATGTCATGAGAGACTTGGGGTGGATGTGGGGGTGTTCTCCCCAGATGTATAGGTTGTCTGTAAAACTGTGACCTTCAGATGAGTGTTGGCTTCATTGAAGATGTTTTATTATGAACTTACAAAATTCATTTTCTAAAAAGTGATTAAGAAATCATTTCTCCCATATGCCAGTATAGAAAAAGCATGAGTCTAAGATTAAATTTTCATGCCCAAAGTAGTGGCTTTCTTAACCTCTGAAGAACATATACCATGATAAAGCCAGCTCACAACTCACAGGAATTCATGACAGTTTGATGTTAAGTGTTTTTTTTTTTTTTTTTTTTTTTCCCTAGACCTTTGTCTCTTCAAAATGCTAAGTTTAAGTTAGAATTAAGACATGTAAAGTTTTAAAGTTAAGGCTTAGGATCTGAGAGTTGACATGTGTCCAGTAAAAAGTTTATCTTACATTAGATTGAAGAGAGCTTCATTTAGATTTAGTTAGGATTAAGTTTGGAGTTTTCAGGCTTGGCAAAGCCCCTGCTGCCCCTCCTCATGCCTATCGGATCCTCTGCAGCTTCCGATGGCAGCTGTCCTGGGCATGACTGTCAGAAGGCAAGAGCAATAATTGGAATATTCAGAGCCGCACAGTTTCCAGGCCTTGGCTGGGTGGCAGGTTTTACAGCAAAATTGGAGATTTGTGGTTGCTCTCTGCCACCTAGAAGAGCGCTCCCCCACCCCCTCCTTCCCAGCTGCAGCAGTCCCCACTGCCACCTCCTTAGCCTGGCCCAGGAGAACATTTGTTAGGCAAATACTCTGCCATCTGTTGTGCAGCCGAGGCTTCCAGAACACAACAGAAAACAGGTGTGATGTCAAAGCAACTTAGCGAGTAGACAAGTGGAAAAGAGGGATTGGAAAATAATGTGTCATGTTCCGATTTTTTTTATCCTTGGTCCCTGATGCCTAGATCCACAATGCCATGTCTTAGCAACAGCTAGACCTTGGTAACCAGTTTAGGCTCTAGGTTTATGCTAGTTCCTTTACAGAAGGTCACATGGGCTATGGGGCATATAGAGATGGGTTCTGTGGCATGAATTCAGTCTTGGGGTTCTGCTGGACATGCTGCTAGTTTTCAGTTACCACACTCATTCCTGGGCCAGCTACCATGGCAGATGCACATTTTTGCCCATGTTCTAGCACAGGTGTTATACACCCAGAGCAGCAGAAAGAGTATGCCTCTGCTGTCAAATGTTACTTTGAGTTTTCAAAATTTAACTCCAGGGAAGAATGAGTTCCTTGCTGTAAATGGTACTGTCATAACTTACTTTGTGATGATGTAATGCAAATGTAATTGTTTCTTAACTAGCATGTTATTAGTACAATAATCCCTCCTCATCTTATACAACAAATTCCAAGACCACAGGTAGATGCCTGGCACCACATATAGTAATAATCCCAATATATAGTATATCTTTTCCTACACATACATACCTGTGAGATATTTTATATTGTGCATTGTAAGAGATTTAACAATGGGGATAGTAAACTAGGAAAGGCATAACTATATAAAAATTGCCATTTATAACTGAAAAACTAATTTTCCATCTAATATTTTTATATAACATTAACTATTAGTAACTGAAACGACAGGTAAACCTCAAAGCCAGAAAGAGCTACTGTATTGTTGTATGATGTATATGTACATGAGTTTTCATTGACAGGCTGTTGGTAATTCAACCTTCTAAGGAATGCAATGAGTGGCTCTTTCATTCATGTCACAACCACTCAATGGGTTACAGTTCACCAAGCTCCTGTATTCATGTTTTACTTGTTGCTGTGGTGCTGAAGAACACAGGAAGTCAGGCTTCAGAAATAAAATGTCAAGATTCAAATCTTGCCTTTCCTCCTTGTTAAATGTATACACAAGTTGCCTTATTTCTCTTAGGTTTCCTAATCCATACAAGGAGGATAACAACAGTGCCTGATTCTAGAGTTTTTGCAAGGGTCATAGAACTTAAGGACCCTTAGGACTTAACATGGTGGTTGGCATATGGTATACCTTAAGGAATCATTTTATAAGTTAACTATGAACATAATCAGCATTATTATTCCTGATGTTATATGAAGTGGGTGTGGTACTAGGACATTTACCTATCTTATTTTATTTTTGAGACAGAGTCATATGTAGTCAAGGGAGACCTGAACTTGCTATATAGTCAAGGATGACATTGAACTCCTTACCCTCTTGCTCCACCTCCCCAGTGACAGCATTATGGCTGTATACCATCATGCCACACATATGCAGTCTCCTGGATGAAACACAGAGATTTATGCATGTTAAACAAGCACCTTGCCCCCCTAAGAAAAATCCTAGCTCTTGCTCTTCTTTTAAAATGTAAGAGTGAGATAACTGAGGTTCTAAAGGAAATCATTATTTGTTCATTAACTAGAATCTCATTGGAGGCAGAGTTAAACAGCAAACTAGGCCTGTGATAGCTCACTCAAGGAAAAGTCGGTGAAATCCCTCACTTTCCTAGGGTGGCTTCAGCATCCCCAGCCTCACCAGCATGTGGCTGATAAGCTCAGCCCCCAGCAACAACATTTAAGCCATGACATTTACCTTCTGTTGGCAGAGAATGGTGGAACCTGGATGTGCTCTTTAGGAAGAAGGCATGTCTTCTAGGATTTTGGAGACTACAGAAGATAGAAGGAAAAACTATTAGAAATGTTATAAATCTCTATATTTTCAGGCTAAAAATTTAACCATAAATTAAAAAAATGTTCATTGTCATATTTATTTTTCCAAGAATATTCATATCACTGCTTTAATGTATCCACAAATAACTAGTTCTATATTTAAGAAATTATTGGTCTATGAGAGCATGTGATGAATACTTCCAAACATTATCGAGTACTCTTTTCAGTTAGTGTTATTAGACCCAGCTGAGGAAGCTGGGTAATTTTCAGTCCTCTTATTAGAGTTTGCAGTTCTGTGGGGAGGGTGGAAATTAAGGGGAAAACAGAAACATGAGGTAACATGTCCTAATACCAAAGCACAGGTTGAAGCTGAAAAGCAAGTGGTGTGGACTTGAGTGGTTAGAGTATTTCCTGGTTTGTCAGAATCCTTTCTCCCTCGGGAAGTTGTTATGAAAAAAAAAAAGAGGAAAATAAGGTCCTGAGGGAAACATCAGCGGCAGGCCCCACCTCTGTTTTCAGTGCTTCACAAACTAATGTTTCATTATCAAGAGGGACCGTTCATGGATTGGCATCATTAAATCCAGTCTTTGAAGAGGTAGACCATTGACTTAGTTGGTGAAGGCTGGCTACTGGTCATCAGAGTACCCAGAAATGTTGACAGTCTTATCATCCTGTTTGTAGTTGGATCTTTTTGCTGGCACTGTAATAAACTGGGGACAGTAGATTAAACATGCTTTCTCTTTCCACTGGGTGCTTCATGAGTCCAAGAAGTCAGAAAGCAGGAAGCCCTCCTTGCTACTTAGCTTCTCTGGATCTGTAGATTGTACCATGATTATTCTTTACTTAACAGCTAATGTTCACTTATGAGTGAGTGCATACCATGTTTTTCTTTTGGGGTCTAGGTTACCTCACTCAGGATGATCTTTTCTTTTTCCATTCATTTGCCTTCAAATATAATGATGTCATTGTTTTTAACAGATGAGTAAAACTCCATTGTGTAAATAGACCACATTTTCTTTATCCATTCTTCAGTTGAGGGACATTCAGGTTGTTTCCAGTTTCTGACTATTGTGAATAAAATGGAAATGAACATGGTTGAACAAGTGTCCTTGTCGTAGGATGCAACATCTTTTGGGTATATGCCCAAGAGTGGTATAGCTGGGTCTTGAGGTAATCAATTACCAATTTTCTGAGGAACCATCTTACTGATTTCCATAGTGGCTGTACAAGTTTGCACTCCCACCAGGTATGGGGGAGTGTTCCCCTTGCTCCACATCCTTGCCAACACGAGCTGTCAATTGTATTTTTTTTTTTATTTTAGCCATTCTGACAGGTGTAAGATGGAATCTCAAAGTAGTTTTGATTTGAATTTCCCTAATGGCTAAGGATATTGAACATTTTTTTAAAAGTTTTTCAGCCATTTGAGATTCTTCTGTTGAAAATTCTCTGTTTAGATCTGTACTCCATTTTTAATTGGATTATTTGGTTTGTTGATGTTTCTTGAGTTCTTTATATATTTTGGATATTAACCCTCTCTCAGATGTGGAGTTAGTGAAAATCTTTTCCCATTTTGTAGGCTGCTATCTTGTCCTATTGACAGTGTCTTTTGCCTTACAGAAGCTATTAAGTTTCATGAGGTCCCATTTATTAATTGTTGTCTTTGGTGCCTATGCCATTGGTGTCTCCTGTGCCAATGCATTCAAGATTATCCCCCATTTTCCCTTCTATCAGGTTCAGTGTATCTGGTTCTGTGTTGAGAGGTCTTTGACCTACTTAGATGAGTTTATGCAGGGTAGTAAATATAGATCAATTTGCATTTTTCTACATGTTGACATCAAATTAGACCACCATAATTTGTTGAAGATGCTTCTTTTTTTTTTCCTGTTGTATATTTCTGACTCCTTTATAAAAAATCAGGTTCCAAAAGTGTGTGGATTTATGTCTGGGTCTTTGATTTGGATGCATGGATCTCCCTGGGAAGGAGAAGTAGCATAGATTTTTTGGGGGGGGTGGACAAGGGGGTGGGTGGATTTGGAAAGAGGAGGGATCAGGTAGGGAGTGGAAAAATGGAGGGAGAGAGTACTGGGAGAGATGACTAGAACTGGGAGGCATGGGGGGGGGGGCAATGTAGAAACCTAGTGCAGTGGAAACTCCCTGGAATCTACAAGGGTGATCCTAATGATGTCTCCTATTAATGGGGGATACATAGCCTAAACTGGATATCTTCTATAACCAGGCAAGGTTCCTAGGAGTAGGACTGGGACATCAACTCAGCCATAAACCATTTGGCCTACAATCTGTCCTACCTGCAAGACGACTGCGACAATGGTGACACAGTTCTTATGGGAGTGGCCAACCCACAATGGCCCAACGTGAGTCCTACTTCATGGGAGGGTCCCATGCCTGACACTGCCTGGATGGCCAGAACCAGAGGAAGGACATCTCAGAGACCCAGGATGGAACCCAACATGACTGACAGAAAAGAAAGTCAATGAAACTATTCCTATTCTTCTACACTCATAGATTGGGGCCTAGCCCAATTGTCATTAGAAGAGTGTCATCCAGCAACCAATGGGAGCAAATGCAAAGACCCACAGCCAAATACTGGGCAGAGCCATGGGGAACCCTGCAGAAGAAAGGGAGGAAAGATTGTAGGAGCCAGAGGCACAGAGGACACCAGGAGAACACGGCACACAGAGGCAACTAAGCAGGGCACATAGGGGCTCACAGAGACTGAAGTGACAAACACTGACCCTGTGTGGGTCTGAGCTAGGTCCTCTGCATATACTTACGGTTGTGTAGCTTGGTGTTCTTGTGGGAGTCAGGGTGTCTCTGACTCTTTTGCCTATGCTTGGGCCCTTTTCCTACAATTGGGTTGCCTTGTCCAGCCTTGAAATGAAGGTTTGTGCCTAGTCTTATTGATATCCCTGGGAGGCCTGCTCTTTTGTTGGAAGGGAAATGGAGGAAGAGTGGATCTGAGAGAAAGGGGAGGTCAGGTGAGGGGAGACTGTGGTTGGTATATAATATATAAAAGAAGAATAAGAGAAAATAAAGCAAAAGAAACACACACATAAACACATACAACAGGAAGCAGCATCCTCTAGGGCAGTGGTTCTCAACATTTCTAATGCTGCAACCCTTTAATACAGTTCCTCATGTTGTGACTGCCAACCACAAAATGATTTTTGTTGCTACATAGCTGTAATTTTTATAGTGTTATGAATTGTAATATAAATAATTTTGGAGATAGAAGTTTGCCAAATGAGTCACCAGCCATAGGTTGAGAACCACTGTTGTACTGGAAAATTCATCTATATTTAAAAGGAACTAAGTACTCTGAGTTTGAGGATGAGGCATTTCTCATCTCATGTATAGAAAATAGATTGCTTAGCCCAGTTTCTGGGAAAAGTTCTCATTGTGTGTTGCTATTCCCCTCTAAAAAGCACTAGTAGGGAAATGGTTTGGTGCAGTGTGGACCACCCTTCTCCCTAGATCCAATTCAGGTGAACTACAACTTAATTTTAGCACTAGGATTTCTCTAAATTTGGTGCTCCTAATGTGAAAAAGCTCAAATGTGAAAGAAATTCTAAATAAACAATACCAGGAAGATGAAGTGTAACTCCGGGCAAATCAGGGCAAGTTTGTGCCTTTTGCTTTGGTTGCATTTTCTTCTCCCTCCTTCCCTTCCTTACATTTATCAGGGGTCGTTCAAGTGCAAGTAACAGGAAACCTAGACTTGCCAAATAAATGGAAATGTATTGGATCACATAATTAAAGAGTCCAAGAGAACAACCTGACCTCAGATGTGTCTTGATCAAGGAGCTCAGGACTCAGTGTCTCCTTTTCTGCCTCTGTATCCATCTTTCCCTGCAAAAGGCAGGCTTGAACTTAGGCATGGAGTTGGTATGAATGAGTTGGATATTTTCAGGATGTTCAAGGAATACCCTTGGAGATGATTGTGTGACCCCTAGCCCCCTCCAAGTCTTCTCTCACCTCTTCTTCATGAAGTCAGCAGCTTAGAGCCATTGAGTCCTACTCACCTGAGACACCTATGCAAAGCATTCAACTGCCCAGGGATTGAAACCTCTAGGAGTGTCAGCTCAGATAAAGCTGTTTTCTTTTTGAGTTCATTATCTCAAGTGTTTCTGAAATAGAAAACTGATGACCATAGCTGCTGCTATATCTATGTTCTTAAGATATAAAACAAATCTGTTGAAATTTTAAGGAAGTGATAATTATGAGTTAAGTATAAGATCCCATTTGCCAAAGGTTTGCTGTAAAACCTGACAGAACCTAGGTGTCGATTGAGATCGCTTGTGTGGTAGAATAAATAAGATCATGCAGCAAATTATTGGATAAAACCTCTTTCTACCTGGAGAAGTTTTCAGGATTTTTTTTTTTTACTAAATCTGGAAATATCACAAACATGTATGATTTTGAATTTCACTGGTGAGTGTAAATTCAGAAAAGCTGATTGTGTGTGTGTGTAGATGTCATAGGACAACCTTGGTGCTGCTTTTCAGGTTGTGTCCACCTTGCTTTGTGATGCAGGGTCTCTCAATGGCCTGGAACTTTCCAAGTAGGTAGAACTTGCTGTCTACTGAGTTCCAGGCGTCTTCTTCCCCCAATACAAGACTTTCAAACATGAAGAAGCATGCCGCACTGTTTTTACATTAGTTCTGGGGCTGTAATATATATCCTCATGTTTATTCAGCATGCACTTTACTAAGATGTCTCTCCAACACAAGACTATGATTTTCTATTTGCAAAATCAGATAGTACTATAAATATCCTCCTCCTAAAACAGAGTATTTACTGAGCACTTGAGGAATGCCTACTGCCACACAACCTGGTGTTTCCTACACATTGTTATATCAAACAAAGATGCCCTTACTCTATGAGCTGATAGTCTGTCCATATTTGTTTACCTTCAGGTCTACCTAAAGTAGCTTTAAGTAGCTTCACTTTAAGTTTTGAACTCATGGAAGGATTATTAACTAATAATGTATTATTAACTAATAATTATTAACCTGAAAATAGAGTTAATAAACCCTATTCAAGACCAAACTCCTTTAACTTTACAATGTGATTTTAAACTTTTATAAAGAATTATTTCCTATAACCCTTTGTTCTTGATTTATAGCCAAAGGTCTATATCTTAAGGAATGATTTAATAAATGAGCTGTCTTTCTGCTATGTTAGGAAGCTGCTAGGTCACCTATATAATGTGTGTAAAGCCACCATGGTCAAGAAAACCCCCTCCATTGTTTTCCTCCAAGTGACCATTGATAACACTAACTTAGGTCTTTGATCACACCACTCCATCTGCTTTCAGCTGGTGTGTGCTACTATTAATTATCACCTCACAGAGTATTAGCCAAGAGTTATCATGATGTAATAATGGTATGGAACCACAAAGATAAAATGCTCTAATTAGGGAGGAAAGTTGAGGGGTAAGCAGTTTCAGAGTGGGTTTAGGCCTCCTCATATGTTTGCATGTAATTTAAAACACTGAGTGCTTATTTACCATACTTCCTCTAAATGTATTATAAGATCTCACATTTATTCCTTTAGTTGCAAGCTTTAATGAACTATGAACTGATGTAAATTCTACAGGGAATAGAATTGTAATCCACTGTGGCTTCTCTCTCTCTCTCTCTCTCTCTCTCTCTCTCTCTCTCTCTCTCTCTCACACACACACACACACACACACACACACACACACACGCACGCACTCACGCACGCACGTTCCCTGACAGCAGACAGACAGGGATCTCATTTGTGAATCTTTTATTCTTTTCCTTGTGTCTCCAAAAATGGCCTTGTTCACTAGAAATATGCAGAAAATACATAAAACCAATTCAGAAAATTAAAAATTACCACTGGTTAAATTTATATATTTGCTGATGGCATTTAGAAAATTACCACCCAAACAAAAACAGCCTTAAAAAGTGAGGGTGTCCAGTTGATTCTCACCAAAGGTTAAAAGAGTCTGTGTGGTATACAACAAACCTGGGCTAAGGCTTCCTTCCTCTTCCATTCCCACGCCCACTCTTCCACACTGTCTCAGAGGCAAGCTGGCTTCCTATGAGGGAAAAGCCCATTAATGGGGAAAGGCTTCTGTCATCTGTCTGTCTCTGGTATTTTTGTGAGGAAGATGCTATTTGGTATGTGGGAAATTGGACACAATTGTTGATGCTGTGTGAAAACTCCTAGGGGATGGGAGGCAAGCATGACAGTCAGAAGCACTGAGTCCCCAGGAAGGGGGGATGCCCTGTGGATACATATTTGGTGAAGATCCACTTATCTGGCTGAATGGACAAAACCAAGCTTCGCTCTGATGGAGTTATTGACTTTGAAATATAGCTAGTTGTTCAACAAAATAGAAGACTCTTCATTTTGTTTGTTTTGAGACAGGACCTCCCTGTTATGTAGAACTCGTGGCAGTGTTTCTGCTTCAGTTTAGAAAATACCATCTTTCAGCATCGCAGATGCCAACAGGCCCAGGCCTCAGAGGCACTGCAGTTACTTACCCTTGTCCTCTGCAGTTCACTGTGGATCTCCTCAGCATAGAAAGGGAATGCTAACTATGACCTGGGTATAAAGATGAGTGTCTCTGCCCAAGGAGAAGTAAACTTGGGCCTGGACTCATTTCTGGGTACCAGCATGGCTTAGAATCAAGGTTCAGTACATGGGAAAAGTCCATCATGCCATTCCAATATAGCTAAAGTGGCTTACCTGCGGCTGTGGACCATGTTCTTAATGATTTCCTAGAAACTGCAGACTACAATTTCCCACACCATAATGATCTCTCTTAGACTTGGAGCAAAGAGACTGGATCTAGAATACAAAAGTCTGGCTTTACTAAAAGGAAGACATTGGAAGGCAGAGAAAAATCACCCATTAGCTGTTTTCTTTCGTTTTCAAGTATGTTCATTCCATGTCTGTACCAAGAAACCCCTCAAAGCCTGTCCAAGGCAAAAGCCTCTCCACTAGACCCAACTGAGATTCCTAAAAATGGGATGATCTAAATAGACTTACAAAACATTTATCCATGTTTAGCAACTTTAAATTATATATACTGCCAGACTAGGAGGTAGAATATCTTTCAGAGTTGCATCTCAAATAGCCCCTTGTCCTTTGCTTCTGGGACTTTGACCCTGTTCCCTTCCACAGTATGATCTAAACAACACATTCCATTCTGCCATTTTGAAAGGACGGCCTTCCTACCCCTGCTGTTCTTCATAAGCAAATCTGAGACTCCCTTTTCTCTCAAGGACCTTTGTTTGGAATTCTCCTGTATATGTGCAGTTACTTGATCAGAATTAATCTTCTGGGCTGGGGAGATGACTCAGTATGCAGAGAACTTGCTATGCGAGCATGAGGATTCATATGCAAGTATGAATCTCCAGATGTCATCTAAAGCTGAGATTGGTGGTCAGTCTATCACCGCAGTGTTTTTATGATGTGATGGCGGATGAAAGGAGGAGAGTCTCCAGAAATTTTTAAGCTTCATGGTTCTCAGCAGCCAGCAACAAATAGACATTGTCTCAAACAAACAAGGTGGAAGGACATTGTCTCAAACAAACAAGGACTGACACCTAATGTTGTTCCCTGACCTCCACATGCAAAGACATGAACATGTACATACACATGCATCATACATACTTATGCACATACACATAAAGCTTCCTCGGTAGACTGCTTGTAGTTATTCTGCTTATTAGGGCATCTGGCACATTGAGTATGCTACAAAACAAAACAAGAAAGTACACAGTTAAATAAATAATCAGATGTGTATATGTGTGTATATATATATATATGTATATGTATATATATGTGTGTGTGTGTATAGAGAGATGTATCCGACTGGCTGGCTGAGTTGAATTTTTTTTGCTACAATATTATTATGATGTTTGGATTAGGTTTATTTTTTTAAATCACATTTTCATATTTTTGCTTTATTTGATCATGTTATACATGAATCAACAAAGGATTCTTTGAAAGCTTAAGGGATTAAAAAATATCAAAGGATAGATAGGTTGGAGAGTAATTCACGAAGCTTCTTAAACTTTTAATCCTACTTTTAAAAGGTAAAGTAAGGTATGTTTTCAAGCTGCTTCTGCATTTTTAATGAAGATAACACTGGGGCATTCAGCCTGGAAGGTGACCTGCAGGATCTCTTATTAGGGATTGGAGGCCAGCTGGTAAATTCTTAGTCTCTGTTCTTTCCAGATTTCTAGGAGTCACATCCTCACATGCTTTACTTGAAAAACGCATATGCATTGCCTCTAAACCTCCCAAATGTGTGAAATAATTATCCAGGAGACAAAAGAGGAGGACCCCCATGGACAATGCCCACTCAGGGATCTGCATGAGGCTTTGTTCTGTGATGGTCAGATTATGACTTGTCTCCCTTTCAAAATATTTCAAGGTACATTATTAAAATGCACCATAAGGTGTCTTTGTGTAGAAAATTGAAAAAAAAATAGAACTTGAGATGGCCCAGACATCTCTAGCACCCCAAAGTTTGCATTTTCCTTGAAACATCCCT
Organism: Peromyscus leucopus; assembly: GCF_004664715.2. NCBI lineage: Eukaryota > Metazoa > Chordata > Mammalia > Rodentia > Cricetidae > Peromyscus > Peromyscus leucopus. Next base: position 87,458,231 of record NC_051070.1, on the reverse strand, counting down.
GTACTTTGAAGAATATAAGTAGGCCATGGAGAGAAATGCCTGATGTGAATTTCTTCTAATAGCCCCAAACTCTTCTTTCAAATGATTACAAAAGCAATTCAGCATTTTTAGTGCCAGATTGATGAAACAAAAAAAGTGCATATTAAGCTTTCCTGATTAATTAAAGGCAGTGAGGATAGAGTCATCCCAGCTCAAGTTTATGAAAACAAATAATGCTTGGCAGAATAAAGCTGCTTTCTGCTGCCTGTGGACGCAGGTTCCATTCATGTTCAGTATTGTTGCCTACTGGAAAATGTTAAAACAGCTAATTACTGGGGGAGGGCCTCAGAAGGCAGGAGAGTCAGAAAATACTGACTGTGATTCCAAGTTACACTTGGAAAACAATTCGAGAAAACTCTCCAGGGATCAGTTTTGCTGCAGTCCCATGAAACAAACAGCATGATCTAATATATCATCCCTGGCCCTAATTCTTCACCTTCTTCATGGCTGAGCTTATTTATACCAGGTGAGTCATGATCCAGGTCACCAGAAGCAGCAGGCAGGATGAAACTCTTACAGAGTTTCATAAAAACAACGTCTACTAGAGTACTTTCTTGTGCCCAGAGTCTCCTGGTCTCTGAGGGAGATCTTATAACACAAGGAATAATTCTCTATCCAAGGCCTCAGTTGTAGAAGGGAAACAAAAGTAGAGCCAAGAGAAGGTGCTGCTGGAATTGTAATCCGTCCTTGTACGACCAGTGTTTTTTAAATCATCATTCCATATATAAGGTGTTCAGGCATTGAATGGGACAACTGACTCCTGCTGGATTCCCAGTTTTCTTTGTTTCCTCTACCCCAGCTCTCTTTTCTCTCTTTCTGTGTGTGTCTCTCTCTCCCCTACTTGTATTTTGAGGCAAAGTCTCCCCAAGTAGACTATCTGGTCTGGGAATATAGACATACACCACCACTTAGTTTTATGGAAAATCTGATTCCGAGTTTTCCCAAGAACATTAGGTGGTAAGATTTTAGAGTAGGTGACTATAAATCAAATCCTCAATTTGCCATGTTTTACACACATTACCCTAGGCTTACAGTGAAGTGGGCCCTTTACTCCGGCAACATGCAGGGAACAAAGGAAAATGCGCATTTCAATTTCTTTCCTCTTGCTCCTGTTTCTCCTCACTATGCTTTTCTTCACCTCCATCCTTCCTCTGTCCTGTCTTTCTCCATCCCCTTGCCTTTGTCTCCCAGGTTGGTGTGATACTATGGTTGCATAAAGATTACATGAAGTCATTGTAGGTGTCAAATGTGCTTCATCTTAACACATCAGTCCCAACCATCTGGAGAACTGAGAGATAAAGCTTTCTAAGTCTAGACTTTCAACTCAGCTGGAAAGTAAGCCGTGGTCCATTGACAATGCCTTTTAAGGGTGCACACCACATATATTTTCTTACAAGACTCCTCCCAATTTCAGACACTTTAGTTTCTGGATACTTAAGTCCTAACTTAAGTGGAGACCTCACAGCTTAGTTTCCATTATGCCCTGAGATGGGAAATGCCATTGATAGATGTAACCAGAACAGATAAGTACCATTAAGCAGTCCACAAAGTTATGAGATTAGGTGTTTAAATAAGAATAAGAATTGCTTTATCTGCTTAAAATAGGTATTTTCAAAATAGTTATGCCTAGTCCTTTTCTCAAGTTACATGGTTAACTGTTTTCTGTATGAATGTAAAAGCTTATTTAAAGCAACACATGACGATATACTGAGGTTTAACAAATAACCCTCTATATTTAGAACTTTGGGAAGTACCTCATTTTACCTGACCAGTGTAGATAATGTGGAACTCTGTCATATTTGAAGGACAGAGCACTGTGAGTCTGAAATGAAGATCAGCCACTGATGCCAGTTCAGTCCCCAGGTGGGTGAATTAATGTAGTCCTTTTCATGTCTTGAAGCTTTACACACCATTCAGCTATCAGAGCTAGAATGGGTAACTCTGCAATGCCTCTAGGCACAGCCACCACACCCATCCTGCTCTTCCTGGAGAGAACCTACTCTCTTCTAGTACACATCTGATTGTTCTTTTCATGACCCTACTGTTGGGTCAGATTTCACTGTTGATGACTCTGCTCTAACCCTTAAAATTAAGGGGCTTATTTGATGCTGTGAACTAGGTTATGATGTGGCAGCCATAACAATCTGCTTCCACGTAGCCCAGTTGTGTTATGTATTAAATAAGACCATATTCTTACTTCCACTCCTCAATGTACTCTTAGCACCCAGAAAAATACATAGAATAGGAGCTAAGTAAACATTTGATTAACAAATGAATGTATGCATTGGTAAATGACAGTTAATGGTATCAGACATGGCTGTGTGCCTTGGCTACATTCCCCTGAGACTCATGCTCATGAACTTCTGAGGCTGCTGTCTACCTGAGGCTTTCTCTGCTGCACAGGAGGTCATTCTCTCACTGGTGCAGCAGACCTAAGGTGCTAGGGAATTACTGTAGATGCAACCTCCAGCCAATGGAATGGGGAATTTGGAGATTAATTCCCCATGCTCTTCCTCTTAGCGAGGAAAATTTGTAATGTGTTCTATGCAGTCTCCCAGAGCTCCTCAGTGGGACCCTTAGTTACTATAAAAAGCAGTGACCTGTTTACAAAGACACCTCACAGTGGCTTTTTCTTCTCTACATTATTATTTATCTTGTCCTGCTAATGACTCTCCCTGGAATCATTTATCAAATAATCTGCTTGTACTCATAGTCACATCTTGGGATCTACTATGGGGAACCTAGTCTAAAAGGCTATTGCAGTCTTTGACAGTCCAGCTCTAAGACTGCACCCAGGGTATGCCAAAAAAAATTCATGATATCAGTGAGAATTAAACCTTTTCTATTTGAGGGGTAGGAAAGGAGCACAGGCATTGGTAACTCTCGTTATCTTTGCATCTTGCAATCTCTCCTCCTTCCTTGTCTTTACATTAAATATATATGTATACACACACACACACACACACACACACACACACACACACACACACACACATAATGTAACGGTGGCTCTGTTGATTTCAATCTGCTGCTCAGCATCCTTTCCTTACTAGGTGACCACTGTTGCTACAGCAGGTCAATCTGCTTTGGGCACTGGGATGATGCAGCCAAGTCTTTATCTTTGCTTGGGGAAGGGCTCTTCTAGTCCAAATGATTCTTCTTTGGTCCTCCTCAGCCATCAGTGATGACTAGGTTGGAAACTTTCTGAGACCATCTTCCTCAGGCAGATTGCTATCTTTAGTTTGGAAGAACTAAGCCAGTGCCCCAGGAGAAGGCCTGGCCCTGCTCAATTAATCTTTCCTAGGTGTGTTTATGTGAAAGAGTAAATGCAGACTTCTCTCTGTTAGGAAGGCTGTAGATAACTTCACCTATTATTCTTCCTTTTTATATCCTGCAATATACTAATAGGAAACTCAGGGTTGGGTAGTGAAACATAACCAGAAGCCACTGAGGTGTGTTAAAATCACTCATAAGAGATCAGAACCATTGCTGATGTCCTAGTGTAGACCAGCATAGAGTGGCACTAAAACCATCTGAAGCACTATCTATATGATTTTTAAATTAAAAAAAAATATATTGTTGACATGTGCATGTGACATGTATGTGGGGAGACACATACATGCAATGGTATGCATGTAGCATCCAGAGGACAGTTTTATGGAGTTGTTTCTTTTTCTTTCACCTCTATAAGGCTGTAGGGGTGGCATTATTCAAGTGTCTGACTTTTGTGACATGTTTTACTAACAGAGCAATGTCAGCAGCCTGCTTGTAATGTCAGCTACAGGCCCTCACCATAGCTCTTCCCATGATGTAAGAGCTCTTCTGCTCTGGAAGAGAAGCACAGAATGCCAGAAGCAGACAGTAAAGAGCAAGAACCCATTCTGAAACAATGCCAATGGCAGGTAGGTGAGCTGTTGACATGCACTTCACTTTGGCTTAAGTTGGTTTGTCCTAATTCTCCTGCATACCAAAGTACTGCACACCTTGATCCTGTTTCCTCTGTATATGTTCAGGGAATAGCAACCAGCAAAATAAGGTTGCTGCTGTTATTGTTGGTCTCTTTTTTTTTTTTTTTCTGTAATTCCAATCAACACCCAAACCTCAAATATGTTGGTCCCCAAAGCTACAATTAAAGTCAAAATGTTCTGGGTTTTTTTTTTTCCTTTCTTCTTTAGAAATGTGATATCGAGGGAGGCTCTTTGTTGTTTGCTTAAACATTCTATTAGGATTTATGTCGCATCTCCTTTGCTCTCTTCTCTACAAGCTAAGGCAGTACTTGAGAAAAGAGGCCCATACTACACTATTTATTCAGCTAATGCAATGTAAAGAGCTTTGTTTGAATAGTCCATTTATCTCACCGTGTTGGCACCAGTGTGAAGCAAGCCCCAGTGGTCCTCAGCAGTCATGCAATACCTTCTCAAAAGGAAGTGAGGTCAACTGAGTTTTAATCCCAAATCAATAGTGGGCTTTTTGCTGACCCTGGCAAGAATGGAAACTAATAGACACCTTGAATCCTGTGAGATTTTATTACTCCCAATCATAGAATATAACTTAAAATTAACCATATCAGGCTTTTTCCTGAGTTCTAGAAAATGATTAATGTTCATTCCAGAGCTGAAGGTCTTTTGGGTTCATATAAAGTTAATTTTGTATATTTGGGCCATTTCACATTAAATGCTTTGTTGTTTAATGTCATTATTCAGCCATTTATCACACCAGAAACACCACAAGAACAATTAATTATCTAGGACATCTCTTTGCCATAATGTGTAGATATTTCGATTTGTTCTTTACTCTGAAACTGAGGAAATGTGGGCCATGTGTCAGGTGCTGGCGTGTTATCTATAGGTTAGGTAATTTAGCTGGACAGTGCCACTGTGGGAGGCCAGATGTAATGAAAGGATTTTTCAAGTCCCCACGGATGGCCTACTTATTTGTAGCACAAAATCAGAGAGCACAGTTCAAGGACAGCAGTAGAATTTGGATATTAAATCTGTCACAGTGTAGGTGGCCCATTTTCACAAGGCCATTTGCCTTCTGTTGACTTTAGTCAGCTAGAAACAGGGATGACCTAGCAACTAAGAACATTTAATGTGAGACATGTTAAGTCTTCTTGTCTCAGGCACAGTGGTACTTCATTCATGTGTGGGAATTTTAATCCCTGGAAAGTAAATTTTAAGATAAATTCATTTGGATTTAGGAATAAAGTCTATAGCATAGTATTCTGCTAAACTTCATTCCTGTGAGATGTTTTGAGGATATTTATTCATTTACAGTTAAAAAATTATTTTATTTTATATAACTAAACAATTTCAAATTCATTTCACCATAGAATTATTGTTTCTGGTGGTGGGATTTTTTCCTCCACATAGTTGCTTATATATAGCAATTGAAATTCTTCAGATTTGTCTAGAAATATTCTTGGGTGACATAACTACTAAGATTTGCAAGAGAGAATAATGCTATTTTCAAGTTTGACAGAATTTCACGTTCATGGTAAAGTACTCAATCTCAGTGCTCATAATTTTGAAGACTGAGGAGTCCAAGGTCAAGGCTGTGGTGGTATCCATCATCCTAGGTTCTGCTGCCTGGTGTATGTCTCCCTTTGTCTCACACACTGGGCCATGAGGGAGTGGTGGGAAGAATGGTGAGCTTCTGTGGCGGCAAGCGTGGCTTGACTTCTGCTTCCTACTTTTGTGTTTTGTTTCCAAGAGTTGAAATATCTCTAGTCAGTTATTCAGTTAACTTCTTTGGCCTAGAGAGAGGATGCCTCACAGAATAATCGGAGAATTGGCACTTAAGAAGTTGTATTTGGGATCAGTGATAGAGCTGAAATGATGAGTTCATGCAGCAAGCTGGATTTGGTTTCTTTAGAATGTGTCAAATAATGTGAGAGCAAGAGGGGGTTAGAGAATGTGAGCGTAAGTGGTGTATTAAAGTCTTCTTTCACTTGAGAAAAAATACTGATAAAAGATTGAAATTTGTTAAATTAGGGAGAAGAGTCAACACAGTATATTTGCCATCTGCCAGATGCATTAAGTCTTCTCCGTGGAACAGTGTTGTCAGCTGGCCTTAATATGTCGGGAAGGGCTGAGACGAGCTGCCATGTCATCTCTCAATTTTCTGAGCCTTCTAGTTTCTTGTCGTTGTTACTCTCTGTGGGAAGAAGGTAGCACTCATTTTCCTGATTTCTTTCTTGTTGGTAATTCATACTCTTGGCACATGGACTTACTTGCCTATGGGTAGATTGGGTGTACAGCAAGAAACTTGTTTCTTGGTTGTCCTTTATAGGAGCACACAGCTGTTCCACCACATCTGAGACTAGCTAGAGCTTCAGTGGGGCCCATTGACCTAGAAGGCTCTATGAGGGTGTGCAAAATCCTGCCCGAGATTTTACTCTTCACAAAGGATTTTCTTATCCATAAAAACAATAAAAAGATCTCAGAGGATTTAAGAAAATACTTTATTCCCATAGCTGATATTTTACAAAATGCTTTCTCTTTTCCCATGACTACCATGTAATTTACAAGATCTTCACCATAAATGTTTTCCACTAAACATACTGTATGCCTCAAATCTTGGAAAGAAAAGCACATGCAAAATATATAATTAAAATGTGATGGGGAAAGCGCTAACCTATAAAAAGTGTTTATAGCTTTCTATCAATTGTATTAACTATGAATCTAAGACATTTTAAAAGGAACCCGAATTTCTCAGGTCTACAAGTTAAGTTTATGATTTTTCTTGAATTTCAGAGACATAATTTAGAGGTCTTGGTGGGTCCTGGGCTTGAAGCATCTCTGGGTCTATATGATCAATCATTTTAGTCACACACATCAAAACACTTGCTACATGTTCCAGTTGGAAAGCAGAGTATTATCAGAAAAAGAAATATTCAGTTAATTGTCTGTTAGAATTATGTTCTATTCTCATTACCCCTCTCCTTTTAATCAGGAAATAACTCATTTCCTTCTGGGCAACAAAGCTCCAGCAACTATGATTTGAGGTGCTGTGTGGAAGGCAACCTCACACATGTCCATGCCGCTCCCCAAGGTTATGTCACGGTCCTTGGGACCTTCTCCTGAGAGGAATGTACAGATGTTATCTGATCATATTTCAGGGGTTTCAGAAGGTGCAAAGTCTCCACCTCCTCAGTCTCCTCCCCACAGCAAAGCCCATGCAGAGAGACTCTGCTTCCAGGCTTCCACTTATATGCTAGTTCAGTTTTCTCAGATAACCAGTCGAAATGCCAAAAGATGGATGGAGGGGTGCTAGTGGACTAGCCGGCCAACTGTTGTTGTCCATCATGTTCTTAGTAAGGCTTTTAATGATGTTTTGAATATTCAGATCATGGGTGTAGCTAATTATCCACGAGTAGTTTGGGGACCCAGGGCCCTAAATAAGCATTGTGTGTGTGTGTGTGTGTGTGTGTGTGTGTGTGTGTATGCATGTTAGGTACTTTGCATTTTAAACAAAGTAAGTCCTAATTGGCACACTGGAAGCACTGTCAGCAGAGCATTAATTACAGGATTTCATCAATATTCCTGGTCTACACCAGATGCACAGCTTATAAAAGCATGCAGGATTTAGAGATTGAATCCAGATTGAGAGTTATTAGCCACATAACTAGGGTAAGTCATTTAGACTATTTGGAGACCCCAGTTTCTACAATTATAAACTGGGATTAATGGTAATCATGAGGATTCACTGATATCATATGAGAAAACTCACACAGTGCAGTGCCTGGCACACAGTAAGGATTAACTACATATATGTAAAAGTATCGTGTTTTTTGTGGGTGATAATCTGAACTTACATGTCCATGGCTGTCTTCTCTCTAAGGACAGAACATTTACCACCCACTTTGGAATATTCCAATGATCACTGTCTATCATTTGGGCTCATTTCCTTATCAATTAATAAGTGAGGCAACTAGAACTATCAGAAACCTGGCCTAAAAATATCCCCTTGGTCTTTTGACTTGTTAAAATCATTCTTATATCTTGGGGCTGAAGATAAATATTTATAAATGCACTCAAACATGGCATGAGAGATTCACTTTGCTTTAGATTTGCTGAGCAGGATTATGGGAGGGGACAGCATCATATTCCATGTTTTATTTGTTAGACTAGAAATGTCAGACATGGAGGTACTTGGGAGACAGAGAGACAGGACAGTTTTGGTGGTTTATTGTTGCTAATACAGTCTCGCTGGTGAACTCCAGGCTAATGGGTGGCTAGGACATGGATAGCTTTCCAAAAAAGACACACTTGCACTTGAACTACACACACACACACACACACACACACACACACACACACACACACACACACATACACACACACTGTTAAATAATACAGTTGCATCTCTGGTGCTGCTGGCAAAAATGAAGTGAAATCAACACTTTGGTTGCTCACCTTAAACACAGAGGGAAGCATCTACTGCTGACATTGTGTGTAATGATCTTTTTCAGGGTTCAAGCTGGCTTGCATGCTTTCTTTCAACTTGACACAAACTAGAATCCCCTAGGAACAGAACGTATCCATTGAGGAATTACCTAGCTCAGACTGGCCTGCAGGCTTGTCTGTGGGGAATTTTCTTGATTGCAAATTGATGTAGGAGGGCATAGCCTTCTGAGGAAGGTGATACCCTTGGGCAGGTAGTCCTAGGTTATATACAAAACCTGGTTATATGCAAGCTAGAGGGATCAAGCCTTGTAAGCAGCATTCCTCCATAGTCTTTGCTTCAGTTGCTGCCTCAGCTTCCTGCCTTTAATTCCTGCTTTGTCTTCCTTCAGTGATGGATTGTGACCTGAAAGTGTAAGCCTCTGAACACGGCCACCATGGTGATTTGGGCCACATGCACTTTGTATTATTATTATTATTATTGTTATTATTATTATATTACAGTAACAGAAAGCAAAGCAGAGGGAAGCTGAAAAGTTTCACTGTGTTTGTCATTGTGGTGGCCTATGGTAGATTCTTCCTCTAGGGTTATACATGGTGGTATGGAAGACTGACATTTTTTTAAAAGGTGCTTTCTGAAGTGCCTGTGCTTTCAATAAAAATAAAGTCAAGTCTTGGAAAGGATCATAAATTGTTGCCCTGACATGTAACTTGACAAAGTCACTGACAGAAGAAACTGGAAAGAGCTGACTGGAGTCCAAGGAGGCAGTTTTCCAGCAGCCAAATGTGGACTATCATCAGAAACATGGTGTGGAGAGAAAGCCTCTTATCTTACCTAGGAATCAGTTATATTATCCCTAAACAAGAACAGTAGAAATACATGTAGGTCATTATTGGTGGAAGCTGCACTCCAGTCTGCAGGACAAATCCCCTTCCCAGGCATTTCCACCAGGCTCCCCTGGGTCCTTCTACAGTGGCACGTACACTCTGACACCCACTGTCTGTAGGAAACACTTTGATTAAGAGCTTCCCCTCTAAGAAGTGCACTGAAGCCATGTCTAACCCCAACTATGCTGACTATGTTTTGTGGCCTTTTTCCTAATCTAGACTGGCTAACCTCTTTGTTGTTCAGTTTACCCTCACAGCAAAGGCGGAGATGTTATTCTACTTGATGTTTTAAAATCTTGGAGTCAACTGAATTTGGATCTCCCTCAAAGTGTATCTCTAAGTTTAGGCAGGAAATCAGTTATTGGGAATGTTCTAAGACAAATCCATATGTATGTGATGGAGATAGATTTGTTGGTAGGTTGTTTGGGCTGAGAATGCATGGATAATAGGAGTTCATGACCTCCCCTTCTCTCTCTTCACCTCCCTCAATTCTCTTTTCATTTGAGCCCTCTAGAATTCATGCTGTGTTCATGTTTTGATGAGTCTTTGCACAAACTTTCTGAAAACTTTCTCAGCTCGTTTTTGTAAAATACTTCTTCAACTGAGGAGCATCTTCCCTGGCTCCACCCGGTGCCCACATGCTCACTGAATGCTTCACAACCTAATTCTCCAGGGTCCACCTTCTCCTTCTAGGCTAATATTTCTGAATTTTGTCTTCTGATGAGACACCTCTGTCTGTCTTATCCCTCTGCCCCCTTTTCTCCCTAATGTGTTAATAGTTAACCATTTCACAATGATGGGCAAAATCATTGCATCTCATTGTCAATTATAGAAAGAGAATAAAAGCAGTGTCTACACTTTAGGGTTGTTTTGTAAGTAGTCATTATTGATAAAATGAGAAGAATAGCAAGAATGTGAGAATAAGTGCAGACATGTTTTGCATACTTCCGGCATGCCTCTGCCCTGTGCCCAGTGTTCAGTTCCACTCATTTCTAGTCTCACTGACTTCTCATCACCTCTCATGAATGACATGGTCACAAGGGGCACAGAAAAGTTAAGAGGTTTTTTCAAGATAAAAATTCACTAAGGGTTAGAACCTGGTGATGGATCGTCAGTTTCTAACTCTGCACTATTCATCTGTGCTGCCTTCTAATTTATGGAAAGCAATAGGAATAAATGGTGCCTAGCAAATGGGAAGATGCTCATTCATTTATTCAACAAATAATCATAAGTCTTTTTTGTCCAAGCTTCTGGAGACACAGCAGCAAATAAGACTGATGATTGAAAAATATATATCCTGGCCCCCGACTTCCCTTCTGAACCAGAGAGACTTCCGGTGTAGATAAGAGCTTCCATCTGCCCCGGAGTTCTCCATTTGGACAAGAGAACTCCCATCTGGACAAGAGAGAGAGACTTCCTGAATTTGTCAGCTCTTTCTGAACCAAGTACATTGATAAGACCAAGAAGGAACCACAAGGAGATGGGCAGACGTCAAGGCAGAAGTACATACAACAAAATGAAGAGCAATACAGCATCACCAGAACCTAGCCCACCTCCAACATCTAGACCTGAACATCAAAAATTGGAAGAAGCAGAAGAAAGTAGCCTTATGAGTAACATCATGAAGAAGTTAGAGGCTTGTGTAGAGGAAAAGACAAGAAAATTGGAAGAACGCTGTAAACAACTAGAGGAAAGGGCAAACAAATTAGAAGAAAACAATAAAGTCCTGGAAGAAAACAATAAAGTCCTGCAAGAAAACAATAAAGTACAGGAAGAAAACAATAAAGTACTGAAAGAAAATCATGACAAAGCAGTGAAACAAATAAAGGAAACAGTCCAAGACCTGAAAGGGGAAATTGAAAAAATAAAAAAGACACAAACAGAGGGAATGCTGGAAATAGAAAACCTGAGTAAAAGATCGGGAACTTCAGATGCAAGTATAACCAACAGAATGCAAGAGATGGAAGAGAGGATCTCTGGCATTGAAGATACAGTAGAAGAAATAGTTTCATCAGTCGAAGGAAACACTAAAGCCAACAAAGTCATGAACCAAAATGTCCAAGAAATTTGGGACACCATGAAAAGACCAAACCTACAAATTATAGGGATAGAAGAAGGTGAAGAATACCAACTCAAAGGCACAGAAAATATATTCAACAAAATTATAGAAGAAAACTTTGCCAACTTAAAGAAGGAAATGCCTATGAAGATACAAGAAGCCTATAGAACACCAAACAGAATAGACCCCCCCAAAAAAGTTCCCTTGACACATAATAATTAAACATCTAAATGTACAGAATAAAGAAAGAATATTAAGAGCAGCCAAGGAAAAAGGCCAAGTGACCTATAAAGGTAAACCCATCAGAATAACACCCGATTTCTCAATGGAGATTTTGAAAGCCAGAAGGACCTGGACAGATGTAATGCAGACACTAAGAGACCATGGATGTCAGCCCAGACTAATATACCCAGCAAAACTTTCAATCATCATAGATGGAAGGAACAAGACATTTGAAGACAAAGACAGATTTAAACAATACCTATCCACAAACCCAGCCCTACAGAAAGCACTAGAAGGAAAATTCCAACCGAAGGAAGTCAGATACACACTCGAAAACACAGGCAATAGATAAAGCCACAACAGTAAACCCCAAAGAAGAGAAGTACACACACACTACCACCAAAAATGACAGGGATGAACAATCACTGGTCGTTAATATCCCTTAATATCAACGGACTTAATTCACCTATAAAAAGACATAGACTTACAGAATGGATACAAAAGCAGGACCTATCTTTCTGCTGCATACAAGAAACATCTCAAATTCAAAGACAGACACTACCTAAGAATAAAAGGCTGGGAAAAGACTTTCCAATCAATTGGTCTTAAGAAACAAGCGGGTGTAGCCATCCTGATATCCAACAAAATAGACTTCAAACTAAAATCAATCAAAAGAGATCAAGAAGGGCATTACATCCTCATCACAGGAATGATCCACCAAGATGAAGTTTCAATTCTGAACATTTATGCCCCAAACACAAGGGCACCCACATATGTAAAAGAAACATTACTAAAGCTTAAACCACATATAAAACCCCACACATTAATAGTGGGAGATCTCAACACCCCACTTTCACCACTGGTCAGATCTCCCAAATCGAAACTTAGCAGAGAAATAAAGGACTTAACTGATGTCATGACCCAATTGGACCTAATAGATATCTACAGAACATTCCATCCTAACAAGAAAGAATATACCTTCTTCTCAGCACCCCATGGAACTTTCTCTAAAATCGACCACATACTTGGCCACAAAGCAAATCTCAACAGATACAAAACAATTGGGATAACCTCCTGTGTTCTATCAGACCACCATGGTTTAAAGTTAGATTTCAACAAAAACAAAAACTACAGAGAACCTACAATCTCATGGAAACTGAATAATGCTCACCTGAATCACCAGTGGGTTAAGGAAGAAATAAAGAAAGAAATAAAAGACTTCCTAGAGATCAATGAAAATGAAGACACCACATACCCAAACTTATGGGACACTATGAAAGCAGTGATAAGAGGGAAATTCATAGCACTAAATGCCCACATAAAGAAGTTGGAGAAAGCCCACACTAGTGACTTAACAGTACACCTGAAAGCTCTAGAACAAGAAGAAGCAAAGTCTCCCAGGAAGAATAGACTCCAGGAAATTATCAAAGTGAGAAGTGAAATTAATAAATTAGAAACTAAGAGAATAATACAGAAAATTAATGAAACAAAGAGTTGGTTCTTTGAGAAAATCAACAAGATAGACAAGCCCTTATCCAAACTAACCAAAAGACAGAGAGAGAGAATCCAAATCAACAAAATCAGAAATGAAAAGGGGGACATAACAACAGACATTGAGGAAATCCAGAGAATTATAAGGTCATATTTCAAAAACCTCTACTCTACAAAACTGGAAATCCTAAAAGAAATGGACAATTTTCTGGATAGGTACCACATACCTAAGTTAAATCAAGACCAGATAAACTATTTAAATAGTCCAATAACCCCTAAGGAAATAGAAACAGTCATTAAAATTCTCCCAACCAAAAAAAGCCCAGGACCAGATGGTTTCGGCACAGAATTCTACCAGATCTTCAAAGAAGAGTTAATACCAATACTCTCTAAATTGTTCCACATAATAGAAACAGAAGGAACATTACCAAACTCCTTCTATGAGGCTACAATTACCCTGATTCCTAAACCAAACAAGGATGCAACAAAGAAAGAGAACTACAGACCGATCTCCCTCATGAACATTGATGCAAAAATACTCAATAAAATACTGGCAAACAGACTCCAAGAACACATCAGAACAATTATCCACCATGATCAAGTAGGCTTCATCCCAGGGATACAAGGGTGGTTCAACATACGAAAGTCCATCAATGTAATACACCATATAAACAAACTCAAAGAAAAAAACCACATGATCATCTTACTAGATGCAGAAAAGGCATTTGACAAAATCCAACACCCCTTCATGATAAAAGTCTTGGAGCGATCAGGAATACAGGGAACATACCTAAACATAATAAAGGCAATTTACAGCAAGCCAACAGCCAACATCAAATTAAATGGAGAGAAACTCAAAGCAATTCCATTAAAATCAGGAACAAGGCAAGGCTGTCCACTCTCCCCATACTTATTCAATATAGTACTTGAAGTTCTAGCCAGAGCAATAAGACAACATAAGGAGATTAAGGGGATACAAATTGGAAAGGAAGAAGTCAAGCTTTCCCTATTTGCAGATGACATGATAGTATACTTCAGTGACCCCAAAGATTCCACCCAGGAACTGATAAGCTTATAAACATCCTCAGCAACATAGCAGGATACAAGATCAACTCAAAAAAATCAGTAGCCCTCCTATATACAATGGACAAAGAAGCTGAGAAGGCAATTAGAGATATATCACCCTTTACAATAGCCACAAATGACATAAAATACCTTGGGGTAACACTAACCAAGCAAGTGAAGGACCTACATGACAAGAACTTTAAGTCCCTGAAGAAAGAAATTGAAGAAGATGTCAGAAAATGGAAAGATCTCCCATGCTCATGGATAGGCAGGGTTAACATAGTAAAAATGGCAATCTTACCAAAAGCAATCTACAGATTCAATGCAATCCCCATCAAAATACCAACACAATTCTTCACAGACCTGGAAAGAATAATACTCAACTTCATATGGAAAAACAAAAAACCCAGGATAGCCAAAAGAATCCTGTACAATAAAACAACCTTTGGAGGCATCACAATCCCTGACTTCAAGCTCTACTATAGAGCTACAGTAATAAAAACAGCTTGGTATTGGCATAAAAGCCGACATGTGGACCAATTGAATCGAACTGAAGACCCTGACATTAACCCACACACCTATGAACATATAATTTTTGACAAAGAAGCCAAAAGTGTGCAATGGAAAAAAGAAAGCATCTTCAACAAATGGTGCTGGCATAACTGGATATCAACATGTAGAAGGCTGCAAATAGATCCAGATCTGTCACCGTGCACAAAACTTAAGTCCAAGTGGATCAAGGACCTCAACATAAAACCAGCTACTCTGAACCTGCTAGAAGAGAAAGTAGGAAGTAGTCTTGAAAGCATTGGCATAGGAGATCACTTCCTAAATATAACACCAGTAGCACAGACACTAAGACAAACAATCAATCAATGGGACCTCTTGAAACTGAGAAGCTTTTGTAGAGCAAAGGATATGGTCAACAAGGCAAAGAGACAGCCTACAAAATGGGAAAAGAATTTCACCAACCCCACATGTGACAGAGGACTGATATCCAGAATATATAAGGAACTCAAGAAATTAGACATCAAAACAACCAACAGTCCAATTGAGAAATGGGCTTTAGAACTAAACAGAGAATTCTCAACAGAGGAAACTCAAATGGCTGAAAGACATTTAAGGAATTGCTCAACATCCCTAATCATCAGGGAAATGCAAATCAAAACAACTCTGAGATACCACCTTACGCCTGTCAGAATGGCTAAGATCAAAAACACTGAAGACACTTTATGCTGGAGAGGATGTGGAACTAGGGGAACTCTCCTCCACTGCTGGTGGGAATGCAAGTTTGTACAACCACTTTGGAAATCAATATGGCGCTTTCTTAGAAAATTGGGAATCAATCTCCCCCAAGATCCAGCTATACCACTCCTGGGCATATACCCAAGAAATGCTCAATCATACCACAAAAGCCCTTGCTCAGCTATGTTCATATCAGCATTGTTTGTAATAGCCAAAACCTGGAAACAACCTAGATGCTTTTCAACTGAAGAATGGACAAATAAATTGTGGCACATATACACAATGGAATACTACTCAGCAGAGAAAAACAATGACATCATGAGGTTTGTAGGCAAATGGATGGATCTAGAAAAAAATCATCCTGAGTGAGGTAACCCAGACTCAGAAAGATAAATATGGTATGTACTCACTCATAGGAAGATGCTTGATGTGGAACAAGGATGACTGGACTGCTACTCACATCACCAGTGAGGCTTTCTGGAAAACGAGACCCCAAGAAAGACACAGAGAAATGGATGAGATCTACATGAGCAGCCTGGACATGAGTAGGAGCAATGAATGGCGACGGTCAAGGGAAAGAGAGCGGGAGATCCTAGCTGGATCAAGAAAAGAGAGGGAGAACAAGGAATAGGAGACCATGGTAAATGAAGACCACATGAGAAAAGGAAGAAACAAAGAGCTAAAGAGGCCCACAGAAATCCACAAAGATACCCCCACAAAAGACTGCTGGCAATGGTTGAGAGACAGCCCGGACTGACCTACTCTGGTGATGGGATGGCCAAACACCCTAATAGTTGTGCCATAAACCTCATCCAAGGACTGAAGAATCTGGATGCAGACATCCACGGTTAGGCCCCTGGTGGAGCGCTGGGAGTCTAATTAGTGAGAAAGAGGAGGGTCTATATGAGCGAGAATTGTTGAAACCAAGGTTGGATAAAGCACAGGGACAAATAACCAAATGAATGGAAACACATGAACTATGAACCAAAGGCTGAGGGGCCCCCAACTGGATCAGGCCCTCTGAATAGGTGAGACTGTCGATTGGCTTGATCTGTTTGGGAGGCATCTAGGCAGTGGTACCAGGTCCTGGGCTCGTTGCATGAGTTAGCTGTTTGAAACCAGGGACTTATGCAGGGACGCTTGGCTCGGTCTGGGAGGAGGGGACTGGACCTGCCTGGACTGAGTCTATCAGGTCGATCCCAGTCCTCGGGGGAGACCTTGATCTGGAGGTGGTGGGAATGGGGATGTGCTGGGGGGAAGGGGAGGGGGCAGGAAGGGAGAGAACAAGGGAATCTGTGGCTATTATGTAGAACTGAATAGTATTGTAAAATAAATAAATAAATAAATAAAAAGCAAAAAAAAAACTATAAAAAAAAAAGAAAATTATATATCCTAAGCTGAGCATGGTGACACACATCCGGATTCTCACAGCACTCAGGAGGTTAGAGACAGGAGGATCATGAATTTGGAGTCAGGATGGGCACTGAAGCAAGACCCAGTATCAGAGACAAACAAATGCAAAAGAAGTGCTGCCCAGTTATGGAGTAGCAAGACACAAAAACTAAACAAAACCTCATGCGTTCTCTGGGAATGCAGGTAGTGGGCAAAGCAAAGCAGGATAGGTATTAGGGGACACTGGGAGCTTACCAGGGAATACTTAAAAATTATAAATAGCCATATGAGAAATGAAGCCTGTCTTTCTTGTTTAGTTAACACTGACTGCTGGCAGGTTCTAAGTTAGTATAGTCCTTTTCTCTGGACCACAGACTGACACTGCTTCTATGCCCAGCTCCTCAACATTGGAGAATTATCTTTTCAACATAAAAATAGAATCCCACCTAAAGTCACATAGGAATTTTGGTGTGAGCTCTGTGATTTAGTGGTTATTGGGCTTGGCTGCTCAGCAGGCTGCATTCACTTAGGCATGTGTAAAGTCGATACTCCCTGTGTGTGAACACAGTTGCTTCTACACAGGCCCATTTTTTTACCAGGCTTCTGATCCTGTTAGTGGTGCTTAATATGGGATGGTATTATGTATGAGGAAATGCAATGTAGATGAAGTAGAAAATAAAGGCCGTTTGATTATCATGCTGGCTAAAAGGTGTTTTATATGCCCTGGGATTGTCAGTGGAACAGACAAAGTGGTATAAACACCTGGCACTGAAGTACTTAATTGCAGAAGTGAAGCATCTATCCATCCTGCTCAGCAACAGGGTTTAAAAGGCAAAGTTCACCATTTTTCCCTTCAGAAAAGAAGGTCCCTTGGTTTCCTATATAAAATGAGACCAACAATGCACAGAGCAGGAATACACCTTTGTGTGCATGTGTATGATATATGCATGTGTCTGTGCCTATGTGCAGATGTGTGTACATATGTGAATACATGGGGTGGCCGGAGAAGGATATCAAGTCTTCTTACATCATTGTTTACCTTACTTCTCTGAAAGTGTCTCTCACTGAACCTGGAGTTCACTACTAGGCTGGCAGCCACAAAGACTCAGCAGTTCTCCTCTCTCCATCCCATCTCCTCCTGTCGATCTGGGATTATAGGTGTGTATGGCCATGCCTGGCTTTTACTAGGGGTGGGTGGGATCAGGGCTCAGGTCTTCATTCTTAAATAGCAAGCACTCTTGCTCACTGAGTCATCTACCCAGCCCTAAGAACACAGCAGTTATTTTATTCTCCTTTCTTCCTTTGGGAATTTTATGTCAAAGTATCTGTCATTTGAGTTTGGAGGTACAGTTTGCCAAAAAGCTTAGCAGTACCAAGGCCCTGATCCTGGCAGTCCCCCTTGAACCTCCTTAACAGTCTTCACTGTGGCACATAGATAGGAGTTAATTCATATCAGTTGTTGAAAAATACTGTTTGGCCGAAGTGGGACATCTTTATAAATGATGTAGATTGGTATTGTGGTGGCGTTTCTTCAAAAAATATTTGTTTCTCTTAGAAGACATAGCAGTGCTATGAAGTATTATGCCTTGGGTCCTGATTTACAGAAGTACTATTAGTAACAGCAAGGTTTTAGATAACACATCCCTATTTTTGTTGAAGGGAGGTAATACAGGGCCTGTGATGGGTGAATCACAGTGGCATGGGGAGACAAAGCAGAGATGGCTTGGTTACTACAAACAGGGAGATTACATTGTATTGGCCAGTACAAAATTAATCTCAAAAACTCTTAAGCCATATCTCTGGTGTATTCTATTTAAGAAGGCATATTTATGCTTTGAGATCTTAGTTCATAGAAAATTGTCCTGGTTCAGAATAATAAAAGAAGTATCCTTTAGAACTCACAATAGAATTGATATAAAGAAAGTTAATAGGTATTACCTAAGTGAAAACATATGACGATTTGGAGATAGAGAGAACGTGTCCAAAGGTGGAGAGAGGTTTGTATAGGGGGAATGTACATGAGACTAGAGAAAACCAAAGGCATGAGTGTGACTGTGAAGGTAATTGGGCTAACAAATGTCTTCTGGTTCATGGTTAGGATATAGGGTTTTCTCTCAGGTACAACAGATAGGCCAGAAACAGAAGGATCATATTTGTGTTTTAATAAAGCCAGTATAGCTTTAGAAGGAAAACAAATTAAATGTAAGTGCAAAAAAAAAAAAAGGCGTTTGGAAGACAGGGATTTACACCGAATGAGAAAGACTAATACTAATACTTCCTGCTAATACTGTTACAAGAAGCATGAGAAGTGTCAGGAGAGAGGAACTGTGGACAGGATACTCAGAGACAGAAACAAAACAAACCCCTGGCTAGGGCTCATGGAAGATCAAGTGCTCAACTGGATGTGGTTTCATTGGTAGGGGAGTTGAGCTTTGCAAATGGGCATAAAGGAGGGGGAATTAGAAGCAAAACAAAGGCAGAGCTGGTGATAGGTAGAGTACCAGCATCATGACTGAAGCCCATGGTAGAGATGGTGATGGGTAGAGTACCAGCAGCATCACTGAAGCCCAAGGCAGATATGGTGATGGGTAGAGTACCAGCAGCATGACTGAAGCCCAAAGTAGAGATGGTGATGGGTAGAGTGCCAGCAGCATCACTGAAGTCCAAGGCAGATATGGTGATGGGTAGAGTAACCGTAGCATGACTGAATCCCAAGGTAGGGATGGTGATGGGTAGAGTACCAGCTGCTTGACTGAAGCCCAAGGCAGAGATGGTGATGGGTAGAGTACCAGCATCATGACTGAATCCTGAGGTGGAGATGGTGATGGGTAGAGTACCAGCTGCTTTACTGAAGCCCAAGGCAGAGATGGTGATGGGTAGAGTTAGCATCATCACTGAATCCCAAGGCAGAGATGGTGATAGGTAGAGTACCAGCAGCATGACTGAATCCTGAGGTGGAGATGGTGATGGGTAGAGTACCAACTGCTTTACTGAAGCCCAAGGCAGAGATGGTGATGGGTAGAGTACCAGCATCATGACTGCAGCCTAAGGCAGAGATGGTGATGGGTAGAGTACCAGCTGCTTGACTGAAGCCCAAGGCAGAGATGGTGATGGGTAGAGTACCAGCATCATGACTGAATCCTGAGGTGGAGATGGTGATGGGTAGAGTACCAGCTGCTTTACTGAAGCCCAAGGCAGAGATGGTGATGGGTAGAGTTAGCATCATCACTGAATCCCAAGGCAGAGATGGTGATAGGTAGAGTACCAGCAGCATGACTGAATCCTGAGGTGGAGATGGTGATGGGTAGAGTACCAACTGCTTTACTGAAGCCCAAGGCAGAGATGGTGATGGGTAGAGTTAGCATCATTACTGAATCCCAAGGCAGAGATGGTGATAGGTAGAGTACCAGCAGCATGACTGAAGCCTGAGGCAAAGTAAGGAGCTCATTTCTCTTGCTCCCCAGAGAACTTGAAGGAGTCAAACAGAACCACAGCTGAAAAACCACCTAAGATTGACTTGCCCCTGAGGCCTGCTAGCACCTATTGGAGTGGGCTGGTGTCAGTGGCAAGAATGACTTCCTGTCAAGACGTCAGCTGTAGTTTCACAGGGCCTGGACACTATGGGTCAGAAGTCAACTGAATCTGGGGCAGAGAGGACTCTCTAGAGAACTACTGAGCGGCATAGTTTTATGGCTGGTGAGCCAAGAGAACAGACGTTCTCTGTGGCTTCCATTGGAGGGTGAGGAAGAAAGAGTGAGCAGCCTGCCCACACAGAACTCACTGGAGCTTGTGCTTCGTTGCAGAGCACACCATGGGCATTTCCAACTCCGTCATGTCAGGAAGTGTGCCTGGGGTGTGATTCAAGGTCCTCCCTGGCCTCAGCAGACATTCACAAGAGACACACTGGAGTTGAGAGCGATGGTAATCTCGTTTTCCAGGATTTAGTGGCCTTAGGTTTCAGAAACCATGACTTGCAGCTTGCCTTGCCTCTTAACTGCCCCACCATGTTATCTGAGCCTCTAGAGTTCTTTCCTTAAATGTGTATCGTAGCTAAACTTACAAAAAGGGTATTTCTGAGTACCCGTCTCTAGTGAACATGGTCCATAGTTTATACAGTGACAGTATATGACACGACAGTTCTGTACCAGAGACCAAGCCATAGACAGCATTGTCCTTCGAAGGCTAACATGCAAGAGATCATGGTACATCTAGACAGAGCCTACATGAAGGGGCCAGCCCTCATGACTCAGAGACAGCCTGAATGGTAGAAATGAGAAAGACAGAAATTCACATTGCTACTACCATTGATTGTGTTTGCTGCCATTTAATGATGTATGTATGAAGCCCTGTGACATCTCATTTCCTTTGTGCAGTAACTCTTAAAATGGCCACAGTCATACCCATGTTAGAGATGAACAAAGTGAATTTGAAGAAGTTACATAGCTTGCTTGGGGTCTTGTAAGTGGCAAACCCAGACATGGACCAAAGGTTGTGTTATTAGAGTAGCATAGCAGAACGTGTGTGCGTGGTGGTGGTGGGGATTATTAGAATCGTGTATAGGCTATGGTCTAACTAATACAACAATGGCTGACTGTGAGAAGAAAGTCCAAGAATCCAGAATTTTCTCAGTCCATGAGGCTGCATGCCTCAACTGGTCTTCAGTATATGCTGGGAGCCTGAAGAAGTAGGCTCTAATGTCAGTGAAGGAATTTGGACTTGCTCACAGAGCAAGACCAAGCAGGCAAAGAGCAAAAGCTTCCTTCTGGCTTCCAGAAGAAGGTGTGGCCCAGATTAAAGGCATGTCTTCTCATCTCAAGATTGAAATCAAAGGCATGTCCTCCTACCTCAAAGATCTACATCAGAAGTGAATCCATCCACTTCAAACAGCAAAAAGCCTCTCACAGGTGTGCCCTCCATTTCTGGATTATAGTTCATTCCAGATGTAGTCAAGTTGACAACCAAGAATAGCCATCATAGGTTGCCTGAATTTGAAGTTGACCAAAGGTTCCACCTCAATTTCTAAGATCTAGAAAAACTGATGAATTGCCCAAGACTCAGCTGCTGAGGGAAGCACAAGTACAGTTGCTAGAACAATCCACCCGCCTTCTGACACAGGATGAACTTCATTATAGTTCATGGTCCTCTAGTCCCAAGCTACAGTGAAATCCTCATCACAAAATCTCCTAGAAAGATAATAACAGTGTTGCCTTGCTCTCATATGTGATCACATTTTTGTAAGAAAAAAAGTTATTACACTTATCAACGCAGCTGCTGTCAGAAGATTTGCTGTTCTCTGTAATTTTTTAAGCTTGTAAAACTGCCCACTTTCAAATATAACTCAGAATGCTGAAGATGGAAATTCATTTCCTTGAACTTTATTTAACTAGGCCACAGAATCATTCTGAGAGAATCATTTAAATTAATATGTGGCATTACTGTATTAAAGGGAGAAAAATTTTCCCTTAATTCCCAATTTCAGAGTTTCTTGAGACTTCTTTTCCAGGCTCTGACACCATGATTGTACTCGATCTAGCTGCCAAAAGCTGCCCACACTCTGAAACCGCACTGTCAGGTTCTGGGGTTTGAGGACTCACAGAGATGGAGACTACATTGGATTGGAATTTTTTTCTTTTCTGGTTGTTCAGTCAGCTGGCTCACTAGTGAACTCTGGCTGTCTGCAGAAAACTGGAAGAAAGAAATAAATCAAAGGCTGTCGTAAGATGTTCAGGCAGTTGCATCTCAAATGGCATTCCACCCCCAGCTGGGTTAGTGCTGGATGAGACAGCTTGTGTGGAAATGTAGGAGTCCTGGAGAACAATGAGCAAAATTAACGAATGGCAGGATGGGCAGCAGAAGGAGAAAATCAAGCATATGCTGCTCATTCGAAAGGGAGTTTCATTAAAAGTCTTCCTCATTGCACCCGGAAACAATCTGTCCTCACCAAATAACACATCGGACACCAAAAGGCGCCCCCTCTCCTCGCTTTCTTAGTTGTAAGCCAACCCTTTAAAAATCAGAACACAGCTGCTCGTGACAAAACAAATTTGTCAGCTTGTCTTTGAAGGTAAAATAACTGGGGGAGCTGTGCCTCCCATCACTTCCTGACAGCAGTGAGCTCCGCTGGTTGTGTGTATGCAGTCAACACTAGTCAATAAACATCTGTTGGAAGGAGAGTGCCGGCTCTTCACGATGCATTATGCTTCATTAGGAACTGGTTTTGTCTTCAAGGGAAGGGGAAAAAAATCTCGTGTAATTAAAGAATAGTATCTTGTGCTCTCATATTTTCCCCTTAAAGACCCACATTCTTTTGAAACCATTATTTACAGTACATTTATCAGCATTTAAATGTAACTCTCTCTCCTTGAAAAGCCATCTGTTCATAAACACCATCCTTTTGGCCCTCCCAGAGGTAAACTTGGCCAAGTGGCAGTGAATGGTGGTGTTAGTCAAGATTGCAGTTGAGTAATGATATACAACAAGACTTTTTCCAGCAGGTTAAGAGATGTCTAATATCCATAAAATTCAATAGGCACATTCTGGCTTGGAGAAGAAAGGAAAGTTATTTTCCTGAAGGAAGATAGACATTGAAGGACAGTTTTTGCAAATGGTTTTATCAAAGGGTGGGGTAGCTAAAATTCTCAAAGCCAGCTAACTTTAGCAATCATTTTGGTGGACATGTTCTAGATTATTTGAGTTGTAACTGCAATACCAGGCATGCTGTGTGTTTTGTCATATAAGAAATGCCTCATTTTTGAGGAGTGGCTGGGAACACTCCTGTAAACATCAAAGTTGTGCTACTGATGTGAGGCGCTTTGTAGGCACAGTGAGGACGGAGTCCTTAAGTGACTTAACGTTTACTGTCTCCATGTACACAAATGAAGCATGAAGTAGCTGGTAAGGGCCCCAAATTATTCAAAACCCAGTAACTGTTCCCATTAACTTAATATTTATTTAACCAGCGCTTTTCAATGATGAGAAAACTAAATAAGCACTTTAGAGGGAGCAAAACAGGGCAGATGGTGGACTGAAACTCAAGACTTAGGGTAAATAAGAGATTGGTGTTTTCCTCCCTATGTGGTGCGAACTGAAGTCTATAAGTGAACAGGGCTGTAGAGGAGACACTTTATGTGAAGAAAGCCAAATCAAGCTTTCTTTGGAAACCACGTTTGTCCTGGTTTTCTTTCTGTGGCTGTGATAAACACCGTGATATCAAGTGGCATGCGAGGAAACATTCTCTTCCTGTACAGGTTCTGTGCAGTTTGTCATTGAGGGAAGCCAAGGCCGGAACCTGGAAGCAGGGAGGAAACAGAAATCACAGCCCAGGTTTGCCTGCCTCGATAGTGCTGCAGCTGACAATGGGCTGAGCTCCCTCCATCAAGTAGAATCCAAGAAAATCCACAGAGACTGGTTCTCAGGCAGTTTTTCAGTTGAAGATCTTTCTTTTCAGGATGTCAGATTGACAAAGAAGATTGGCCATCGCAATGGTTAAAGAAGTTCATGTATGGACTGTCAGAACACACACCTTTTTAAGAATCTGAAACAATTACTTGAAATGTGTTTAATTTGTGAATTTAAAGCCTGGAGAGAACTCAGCTAGGTAAAAGTGTTTGGTGCTCTAGTCTGGTGACCTCAATTCAAAGCCTAGCACCCACATAAAGGTGGACGAAGTAGAGAACCAACTCTAAAAGTTATTCTCCAACCTGAACACACTCACACATGCATACACACACAATTATTAAACTGTCAATTTGAATAATAGACTAGGATTACAACAGAAAAGGTACCTTAGATAGTTTAAAGAACAGATGAACTGCCAGGTGGTAGTGGCGCACGCCTTTAATCCCAGCACTTGGGAGGCAGAGCCAGGTGGATCTCTGTAAGTTCGATGCCAGCCTGGTCTACTGAGTGAGATCCAGGAAAGGCACAAAGCTACACAGAGAAACCTTGTCTCAGAAAAACCAAAAAAAAAAAAAAAAAAGTCATTTAAAAGAACAGATGAACAGAGCAGGTGATCACTGCACATTTATAGGTGGTTGTGGTTCATAGACATTAGGAAGAACTATACAGAAAATAAAGCGAATGTATGAGCATTGCATAGAATAGAACTTTGTCACTCCATGTACCTGAACAATGCTGTGTTTCCATTCAGCAGAAAAAAATGTCTGTAAGATATTTAGCAAATTTAGAGGATTAAGACACGTTGGGGAATATCTGGGACATATTACATCCTGGGCCTCTTTCCTGCTCATTCACAGTTACTTTGGCATCTTAAAGGCTCTGAGAAATAGTGATCAATATGTACCTTTAACTCCAGCATCACTGGAATTTGTTTTACACAAGACCTTCTGTTCAGCATGTGCTTTAACATTTAGCAGCAAGAATGCCATGGAACACACTTTGGCAAATGCTGGCCTACAGTGATGTCTTCTAGGCATGTGCAGCTAATGCTCTTCATAATGAGTAAAGTGCTGAGGTGCCATTTCTGAAGGTTCCTCAGGAAGTCAGAGACCTTTGATAGGAAGTCAGCTACACTAGGTATCATGGGAATGTGGTATCTGGTCTTTGAAATTAGGATATTATAACTTGTTTCTTGGTGAAAGAGCATCCCCCACGGAGGAGGAAGAGGTTGATAAAGTGAAGACCTGCTCAGTAACTGGGTAAGGAGGCATTTAAATGTTAAGCAGGTAAGGAGGTTCAGGTTTATTTTTAACATGCTTTGCATCAAAAATAGTAGACTTAGCATTAGTTACCCCCTAGTAAACTACCTTCTTCCTACAAAACCAAATTTGAAGGCACAACTCTATTCTTCTCCCCACCCTTTCTCCTTCCCTTTCCCCTTCTTTTCTAGATGTTGAAATAATTTTGTAACTCTTGACTGTCAACTTGATGGAACTAAAGCATAGTTCTGGATGTGTTTTTGAGGTGGTGCCCAGAGACAGTAAATCATGAGGGCTTGGAACTATGGTTTCATCAAGGGTTCATATGTGATGATATTATTAGCATTTGGGGAAAGGTAGGAGGTTGGGCCTCACTAGAGGAAGTGGGTCACTGGGGGGTCTGTTCTTGGTGGCTAAGTCTTTCTCTGCTTCCTGACTGAATCTCTATTCTCTGCTCTCTGAAGTTACAGTGTGAACTGCTGTCTCCCATGATGCCCACCCTATCATGATGAACTCTAGACCCAAACAAAATCCTTCCTTCATTGCTGTGTTGAATGTTTTCTCACAGAACACAGAAGTAGCTAATGTAATACCTTACTACCTTGAATCCAAGTATTTTCAAATTAAAATGAGCTTTCTGACCTGCTTAGTATCCACACAGCTCCCTGCTCTCTTTCCTGGGAGGCCTTTACTTTACAAACTCCCCCTACTCTAGGTTCATACTGCAGAACTGAATTGAAACTCTAATCTCATCTACTGCAGCCAACAGTATTGCAGGGTTTTTAGTTAAGGTCACCAATAGCTGCCACTGAGAGCAGTTGCCTCCCTAAGACAACCTAAGGGATAGAGGTACTTTTCCTTGCTCACATGCATTGCCCATATCCTATTTACTCTTTTTTATGTCCTAAGGTGTCTTTATCCATTCTCTCTGTGTTCACATTTCTTTCTTAGTCTCCCTTTCCCCACTTCTCCTTTCTTCTTTCATTAAATTTCTGCTTTCATTCTGTCCTTTCTTCTACAACTTATCCTAAAATTTCTTCTGCATCTTACCTCTGAATTTCATGCCATGTTTGCAGCATCCCTTGAGTCATACAAGACTTATCCTGCAAGCAAGGAAGTAGCAGTATATTCAGGAGTGGTCTCTGAAAAACAAAGAGCATCTTGCCATGTTTCCACCAGTGATATTAAAATGATGGATTTTAGTTGTTTTTTTTTTTTCACAGCTTTTGCCACCTATGGTATTGTTTTCATAAAGAGACTTGAGTTCTTATACAGTTTTTTAGATCTAAGACAGCTGGAGTAGATTTAACAGATTCCTGCCTACTTGCACACCTGTGGACAAAGTAGGAGTCAAGGAAAAATCCAGTCCAGACTTCCTCTAAGCAGCAGACATGGGGACCAAAACTTTTCCCTTTGAGAGCCATCAGCTGCTCTCTGTTCAAGAGGACCAAGGGGATTGTGCTGTGTTTCTCCACATGCTTCTTCTTGTCACCATGAGCCCTTACAGTCTCTCGAAGCAGCCAGCTTGTCTTCAGACACCCATGACTATGGCAATGTTTCCCAGGAGGCCCTCAGATCAGCTCCACAGCCCTGCTTGGGGGTTTCTTGGATGGTTTCTTGCACAGTTCATGCTTCCATCTAAAAAGACCTCTCCAACATTGCCGTGCTCCCAAGCTGTGTCCCTTCCAAGCTTTTCTTGGTCATCAGTTCACTCAGCAACCCATTTTATTTATTTCTTGATTGCTAGAACAAGGAAAGGGAAATCGGGGTGAGCTCAACTTCTTCTCCACTGGTCCAGTTTCATTTGTTGATAAAAGAATTTGAAATATTTATAGTTAGTTTCAAATATCAATTTTATTATAAATTCCATTTTGGTCATGGGAATCTTGCAGGCTGGAAGTTGATTTAATTAGTCCTTGGGATTCCCTATAAAGGACCACAACAAGCACTGACTTCTTCTGAACCTAAGCTCAGGCAGGTGACCAGGTTTGACCCTCACTTGTTCTGACAGTGAGAAGTTGGTGAAGGGAGGGTATGCTAACACAGCATCTTTGACTGTGTGACACTGTGAAGAGACTGCATTCTCTGGCTAAAAGAAACACAACTCAGCAAGAGACAAAGTAATTCAAGTCCAACAGATTTTTTAAAAAGACTCTCATCTCTTAAATAATAGTCTCTTGAAGTAAGTGCATAAAGAGAGTTACTTGTGTAGACTTGCCAGATTTAGTCAATGCTTCCATATGTTCTCACATACATGAGCATTCATGTCAGCTGTATCTCGCTAATACATAGATACACATAGATGCCTGTCAACCCACATCAGACTTGCCCATGTTCTGCTAGACAGTTTAAAGCCACACACATTTAGATTATGTTTTAATAAAAACCCATACTATGGCTTTTTGTTAAACAATAAGCATTGCTTTTCTAACTCTGATTTACTTGCCGTAAAAGTCTCCAATAATTAGGTATGTTCTAAGATTTGAAATAAATACTGTAGAAGGCCATTAATTATTTTTTAACAGCGAACATAATTTTTCCCTGAATAAGTTTTTGTTATAATGATTTTTATCCTAATGTTTATTTGATTTATGGAACTGACATTGAATTCCTTCTGTTCAAATTCATGACCTGGTAGGTGTCATGCAAAATTTAAGATGCTAAGCCTGCTGGTTCGTTTTAATTCTGATGACATGCTATTGCTTTGTATAATGAATGCATACATTTATGTACATTTATACATATTTATGTATTCATATAATATTTGAAACTAAAAGCACTAATTGTAAAATGTAATTTTTCTACTTATATTCTCTGAAAAATCAAGATTTATGTTCAATATCATGAAATTAATTTTATCAGCACCTGACTTAAGAACTACCAAAGATGGTAATACTGATTGAGAATAGATAGAGATGTATGACTTCCCTTGCTATTTCCAAAATATTCAGTATTTGAAGATGGCTTTTTAATCTTGGGTAATTATTTTTATAAGATTGTTGAGAGCATATTTTGAATAATTTGTAGTCATGGGAGGGTTGTTTATGCTGATGAAAGTCCTCCTAAGCAGCTAGCCTTATAGACCTTTAGTTTATTATATATTCTGAAAACATCTTAACTATCTCATCATATAGGGTAATGGATATGAAAGAACTCTATCAATTGGTATGCATTATATAAATTGTATGGACTAATGGGTAATGAATACTAGCCAATATAACCTATTGTTCAGGAAGCAGAAAGTATGAGAGTGCCTAGCAAGTTAAGAACTGCACCCAAATTTCCAATGTTCTTTTTTCATACCTCTGTGTAGAGGAAGTCTCTAGGGCCTAAAACAACTTTTGCATTGTTGACTGTGGTGGTTTGAATGAGAATGGCTTCCATAGGCTCTGACGTTTGAATATTTAGTTCCTGTTGGTGATACTATTTGGGTAGGTTTAGGAAGTGTGGGCTTCCTGGAAGAAATATGTCACTGGGGTGAATTTGGGGAGTTTAAAGACTTGTGCTATTTCTAGTTCACTCTCTGCTCCCTTCTTGTGGTTCAGAATGTGAACTTTCAGCTTGCTACTCAAGCCACCATATGTAACACAAAACTTAAAAGGTCTTATTAATAAAAACAAACCCGGAGCCAGATGTTGGGGTGAATGCTGAAAGATCAGAGAAGCAGAACAAGCCACAGCTAACCTCACCTTGTCAACTTCTCAGCAGAACCTGTTTCTTCAGATTGAAAGCCTCTGAGTCTTCATCGAATTGATCTCAGCTAAACTGCTGTTAAAAGCTTAAAAGCCTAAAAAGGCTCTAGTTCCTGGTCCTCACATCTTATATACCTTTCTGCTTCCTGCCATCACTTCCTGGGATTAAAGGCGTGTGTCACCATGCCTGGTCGTTTCCAGTGTGGCTTCGAACTCACAGAGATTGGATGGATCTCTGCCTCTGGAATGCTAGGATTAAAGGTGTGTGTGCCACCATTTTCTGGCCTCTATGTCTGTCTAGTGGCTGTTCTGTTCTCTGCCCCCAGTAAGTTTATTAGGGTGCAAAATATATTGGGGGACACAATATCATCACAACTATGCCTGCATGTTACTGTGCCTCACTTCCATAATGGGGATGGGGTCTCCTTCCTCTGGAGCCACAAGGCCATATAAACCCTCTGTAAGGTACCTTGATCATAGTGTTTTATCACAGCAGAAAAAAAGTAACTATTGTAAGTATCCAGAATAGTAGTAGAGAAGTTGACCAAATAAAGTTATTAAAGATACAAAACAAATTACTATGGGTCAGCTAACTTGTAGCTTACTTCCTTTTTACAAGCATACCATGTAGATTCTTGGTGATAAATGAATTAACTGTCTTAGTTACTTCATCACATTTATTCCCTTTTAACCAGCTGTGTTTCTACAGTATGAAAAAATCTTCACTAGGTTTTTGCTAACAGACAGCAAACCATTATGATGAAAAAAAGTGACTTAAAAAGAGTGACATATATCTGTTTACCAATTCACATGCAATATTTAAATTGTGTTCTCTCCTTTTATTGCTCATGTCCCCATGGTAACTTTTTTCATTCATTTATCCACAAAATACTTTAAAATTAAGCCACCCTACCAATTTATAGTTCATGATTATGAAAAGAGAATGGTTAGAGTCAAACAGATCGGTCCTTAAATCTGGATTTCTGTCTCTTATTCACAAAAAAAGTCTCTGGAGAATGACTTCATTTTTCTGAACCTTAGTTACTTAAGTTTTAGAAATAAATCAGATTGTAGATATGAATATTTGTGATGTGAAACTTGGATACTTGAAATATGGTTTGTGCTCAGTGAAGATCATTTCCCCCTTATCATGACCTTACAGATAACATGAATTCTAACCCTATAGTCACTGTTACCACCACAACCACCAATGCCAGTTTCCATCTTTTTCTATCCCTGGTGTGATTATAAAGAAATAATATGAAGAAGGAAAGAAAAGTAAAAGAATCTTGTAGATGTAACCAACCATCTTATTAAAGAAGAAACACAGAATCAATGCAAAGAAGAAAGCCAAGAGGTCAGAGCTCAGAGCTAAAACCTTACTCTTCCTCTTGCAGTGGTTCTACCTCTCCAAACCAGAGATACTTCCTGTGTGTCTTTCTTTTTATAGTGTTTCTGTTCTGCCTTCTCATTGGTTGTAAACCCAACCACATGACCGCCTTGTCACGGCCTATCTGTATAGACCTCCAGGTTTTCTATATTTGGTATTAAAGGCATGTGTATCCAATACTGGCTGTATCCCTGAACACACAGAGACTTACCAAGCTCTGCCTACCAAGTGCTGGGATTACAAGCGTACGCCACCACTGCCCTGCTTTCCTATGGCTTGCTAATGCCTCTGACCCCCTGGCAAATTTATTTATTAATATACAAATAACATTTTAATACAAATAAAATATCACCATAGAATCTAACTTACGAAACTAACTATACTAGTATTTAACCCTAGACTTCAGGCTTGAAATTAGAACTTGCATGTGTCATGAGACTTTGGGGTCAAATTTAAAACTGCAAGGCAGTCTTTATTTTTCTTGTTATCCTTGGCTTATTACATATAAATGATGGACAGCATTGAATCCTGTGCAGAATGCCATAATGCCTGCTAGTGAGAAAAATGGTTAGTTCTCCTTGACTTTAGTTATTTCCTGTTTTGTGCCCATGTACCCCCAATATGAATGTGAAAACTTGATTTCAAAAACTTTGTTGGGATTTAGCAGTTAAATAAATAAAGTTAAATGAAATTCTACTGCAAAAAAAAGTTAAAATTTCTCATCAGTTTCCTTTCAAGGTTAGAGAGATGTTCACATTTAAATATTTTTGAACAATGGAGATTAAAAAGACCCTGTAACAAGGTGGTCCACAAATCAAGATTGACTAGCTTGTCTTTTTAGAATTTTCTTTTACTTAAGACAATAATAATAGTTTATATCTTCCAGCATACTTGCTAGTCACATAAATGCTATGTTTCCCTTCCAGGACTCTCTGCTTATCAGAATTTTGATTAATACCTGGATTTAGCTAAAATGAGTTAAGGTGGTCTTAAAAATATACAGTATGTCTTCTTTTAACACTAACTAAACTTGGAAGAGAAAAAATGGCGAGAATGGGCAACATCAGGCTTCCTCTCAGAGCCCCAACTGTAACTGATCACATTTTTGTCAAAAAAGAAGGCTGACTCCATTTCCTATTTTAATATTCCTTATAAATTATTTCACTGTATGGGTTGGTTTTCAGAAGGATATGAATGGTAAAGCCCCTTTGGTTATGGATGTGGCCAGGACTGCTGAATTAAATGTTTTGGTTCAGAGAGACTTTTAGTTGAGCATCTCTATAATGTCAATTTTTTAAATCAAATGAATTCATTCCTTTTGTAGACGGATTCTGCTGTGTTTACAAGAGTTGCTTAAGAGCCTGTTAGTACATTTGTATATGTCGGGCACTATGCTAGGCCTAGAGAATTTTTAAAAAGCAAGGGAAGGAGAGAGAAAGAGGAGATTACTGCCTAGTCTGTCACTCAAAGGAAGCTCATAAAGGGAACTTTAAGTTCTGTGTGAACGTGGAAACAATGTTGGTTAAATCTGAAAAATCTGAGTGCCTAATGTGTAATAATATCTAATAAGAGTTGAATCATTGCTTGGTACACAAGTCTATCATGCTTACATGCTTACTTACTTATGGGTATTTCTCTCATTAGAGACTGCACCCTCTTTCAATAATGTCTATCAGTTCTAGCTATAAATCAGCTGAGCAATAAACATGAAATTGAACTATAACTGTTAGAATGTTCTAACACCTTTGAATCCTCCCATTGCAAATAGTGGGTTTAATCTACCCAGCAGGCGAGCATTGGGAAACTCATTGGGCATCAAACTCTTGACTCAGCCCTCACTCCTCACTACTGCCACTTACAAACATTTTGACTCTTGTGTAGTAAGTGCATCAAAAACCATCTTGGAATCTCAAAGACAGTCCCTTTGAATATTTGGTTACTGAGTGAATTTAATGCAATGCTTGCTGGGCGAGCTGTCAGGGTAATTTGACTTTTTAGACTCTCATCTGGTTCTGTAGAAAGCTAATGATTGATCCAGCTCTCCTCTCATTCCATGAAAGCCTGAGTGGCTGTAGGGATATGTGGCATATAATTGATAGGCAAAATAATTTTTAAATTTAGACCAAGGCCAACGCGAGTGAAAATAGAAGGTTAAATTGAAAGGCGAGAGAAAGAAAGGCACAGATATTCATACCTAGAGAAAGAAGGAAACTGGAAGAATACAGCGATTATTGTGTGAACTTTGCCTGGGAGATGTGAACAGATATCTCTTCACCCCAGATAGAACACCATTGACAGAGCTAAGGATTCTTCCATCCAATTCCAGTTTGGTTTATTTGGCTTACTTACAAAAACATTGATGACCCACCAAACAACTGTAACTACCACCACCACCACCACCACCACCACCACCACCATCACCACCCCCGCCCCACAGCATTGGTGAAAATCTCTCAAAAACTGCAGAGATGGACTCCTCTTCTCTCAACCTTCAGCTTCCTGAATATCCTGGAACATCTCGAAACTATGAGCATCTGAGGAAAAATTACACACAGCTGGAATAAGGGATTAGTAGGGAAGAGTGGTTGGAACCTTGGTTGAGAGGCTAACCCTCACTTCAGACCTTTCATGAGGGACCATCAGCAGGCCTGATCCTGTATAGGAGATTACAGCTGCTGAAAGTCAGATGATAACCTCCAGACAGTATTACATAACAGTGATTGATAAATATGTGATGCCTAGATGGTCATGAGTGCTGTTCCTTATAGCAACCCTCTTTCTGATCTCCCAAATCTTAACAAATATCTCTCCCAATATGGCTGACTCTGAAGTCAGTATCTCAATTCTAGAACTCTTGTGTCACCTCCTAAAATGTGTAATTATACTATTTTTTTTTTTTTTGGAACACTCAAGCACGATGGCCACACAGCTCCTAAGCATCCAAAGGACCACCTGCTTAGGTTTCTTGTCAGCAAGGAATGGTTCAAATCAGAACCTAGGGATAAGTTTTGACTCTTCCTACTTCCTACCATCTAATCACAACTTTGAAATTCTCTCCTTTAAATGATCAAATGACTTACATGTTTACCAATTGTTGTGTTCCCATTCTGGTTTTGGTGTGTTGCTTTTATACTTTATATCCCTTGAATTCTCAGAATCATGAAAAAAATCATAACTGTAGCCTCCTCTTCAACACATCTATTTTTCTCTCCATCAAATCCTTCCTTACTTCCCTGTATGCCTCTCCATAGTCTAACACCTGCCTGCCTCTCTAGGCTCTCTCACACCACCTTTCTCTCTGCCCCAATAAACAGGCTCTGAACCTCTTAAATAGGTCATACTTCGCCCTCACTTTTCTGTGTATTCTGGTCTCTCCTGGGCAGGGTACTGCTTCTACTTTTCTGCCTGTTATCTTCTTAGCAGAGATTTGCTCTTTATTTCTCATCTGAGCATCATTTCTGCAAAAGACTTCTAACCCAAGTTGGAATGTGTTGTCATAGGATCTCATTAAATATTTTTCCTTCCTATCAGAGCACTATTCCAACTTGTGACTGTGTAGTTATGGCATTGACTGATATCTTCTCATTCATTGGACTGTCAGCTCTGAGGGCAGTAAACTGGCTTGTTTTACTTAGCATTTTATGACAGTAACAGATATAATAATTACATGATGAATATCTATTGAATAAATTAATGATTGGATTCATGGATAGGCAAATAAATAGCTGACTGGATGGAGAGCTCAAATTCCCTCCAATGTAGATCTTTAACTTCCCTCAGTGTTGCCAGATATTTCATGCATTGAGATATTATATTCTAAATAATTAGGAACATGGACTTCAAATCAAACCTCCCCAGCTATAATATTCTGCCTGATTGTCACTTAATATCCTTCAGCTTTATTTGTATATCAGCTGAAGCAATAATGTCTCATAGGTGTTATCATTGAAGGGATGAAATGGAATATTCCCTGCAAACTATGTTGATAGGCTACTTATTCATAGTGAGACTAAACTAAATGGTAGCTATGACAATGATTGAGAAGTGTTAAAGAGCTGGAAAGGGAATTTGGGACCCTTTGACAATGGTGACTGAATCACAGGACAGAGTGGACCAGTCCCATCACATTGTCCTCTATTTGTTGTGATTATCCTTGCACACAGTACTGCACTGCAAATTCCTTGTCTATGTCTATCCATCTTCTGCCAGAGAAGACCCTGTGGGCCACTTACCAACCTAGTCTCTAGCAGTTACCTCATCTTTCCTGTTATCACTTAGTCTAATTACTTCAGTGACTGTCAGGACCGTGCTGCATCCCTTCAGTACACATACCAAAGCCACACATAATTAACTGACACTAGGTAGAGAAAAGAAGTTGCTGTCTTGAGACCTGAATAGAATCTGAGTCTGGCTACTTGATTTGTGTATTAGTCAGTTAGTTTTCCATCACTGCTACAAAATGCCTGAGATATTTACTTTAAAACCAGGGAAGACTTAGTTTGGCTCATGGTTTCAAGGTTTATTTTGGCTGTTGTTGTTTGGTCCTGTAATGAGGAATTCCATAATGACAGGAATATTTGACAGACAAAGCTGCTTGTTTTGAGAAACTAGGAAGCTGAGAGAGAGAAGTGACTGAATTCCTCATATCCCCTTCAAGGGCAAGCTTGTAATGGTCTAACATCTCTCAAAGTTCCAACATAACATGCAAATGACAGGGATCAGGCTTTAAACACTTAGGGCTTTGAGAGACCTTTGGATTTAAACTAGAGCTCTTCATACTAGAGTACTAAATTAGAGGTATTCATCTCACCTATGAGAGCAAGTGTGAGTACCAAGGAGTAGGCCATAGAAGATTAGTACCAGGAACCAAAACCCTAAACCCTAACTCTAACCCTAGCCCTAACCCTAACCCTAACCCTGAGGAGGAAGCCCCTCAGGTTCCTGGTACTAATCTTCTATGGCCTACTCCTTGGTATATATATATATATATATATATATATATATATATATATATATATATATATATATATATATACACACACACACACACACACACACACACACACACACACACACATGCATTTGATTTCTCTTTAAGACTTATTTTTGTTTTTATTAGTGCATGGAGAGGGTGCCCACAGAAGAAAGCATTGGGTCCTTTGGAGCTATAGTTACAGGTGGTTGGGTACATGGGTTCTGGGAATCTAATGAATTCAGGTTTTCTGGAAGTACCAGAAGCATACTCAACCACTAAGCCATTTTTCTAGCCTCTGCTTTCATTTTTTTAAATTTCATGTTTGCATGAGTGTATGAGAGTATATTTAACTATGTATGTGACTATGGTATATACATGTGGTGTATACACATATTCGGGAGGGGGGGAGGGATACACGCACCTCTGACATATGCAAAGGCTGGAGGAAGAAGCTGCTTGTCTTTATCACTGATCTCCTTCCTTTGAGACTAGGTCTCTCACTGATCCTAGATGTAGGTGGCCAGCAAGCTTCAGTGACTGACTTATCACCAACCCCCTCCACTTTGGAATTATAGAAACATGCACAACCATGCCTAGCTTTATTAGTTTTCACATGGGTGCTAGGATCTGAACTCAGGTTCTCATGCTTGTACAGGAAGCATTTTTACCCACTGAGCCAACCTTCTAGCATTAGCAAGCATTTTCTATTTTATATCTATCTTTCACCAATACCAAACATCATTTTTCTAAAAGGCCTTTTTCAAGTGTCCACATCAGACTTCTCAGTACATTTCACTAGAGAGCAATAGCTATTGAATACAGTTAACAGTAGCAAACCTATTTGTTATTCCTTATTTGTATGCCTCCTCTTAGGTAGTAATACTTAATTATAATGCTCCATTACATATTTTTCCTCAGTCAAAGAGTAGTCTGAAAGATAGAGAAATAAATTGTCTTCAAATGACAATCTCTCTTTTCTGCTGCAGACTGTCCTTCAGTAAGTCCCCACTGTGAAGTGGTCTACTTGGTAATTCTTGATGATCTGTTTAAAGGGCCATGCCTGTTTGTTCCAGAATCCATTAAAAGAACCACTAGACATGCTGCTTTCTATTATAAAACAATAAATTTTCTAAATTAGATGCATTAATATGGACCTCTGCTACTAGGCTACCACAGTAAAGGTGGTATATGTACCAATTTTGTCATGATTTTAGGCATGATCCATTTTCCAGAATAAGGTATATATCCCAGCTAGACATGAGTTTTCTTGAGGATACTTTGTATGTGGCTTCCTATAATAGCTACATTTCTAATTTGAGGTCCTGTGTTTTATGGCTGTTTTTCTTTGGAGTAAATTATGCATACATCTAATATACACAGGCATCCTTCACATCTCCAGACACTTACAAATGAATGCAAACATGTTCAAGGACACATTTATGAAACCAGCAGGGTTAGTGTTTGGGGAATTTGATATTCTGCTCATTATGTCTAGTTTTGCTGTGGTGTCTGGGAAATATTTGTTTACTGAGTATAAAATGCCTCATGTTTCAGGATATCCATCCAAGAGACCATCATAAACATAGTCAAGTTCCAACAGATACACATTAGTAAACAGAGAAATGTTCTGAGAGTAGAATTGGTGTCTCAGAAAGGGAAGTTTTAGGTCTTCATATTTAATTGTATTGCACTTTAACATCACAGTTAAAATGCATCCTAAATGTCACAGGGACAGCTGTTTCCCCCTGCAGCTTGCACAGTGAGCAGAAGGTTGATATGCTACTCACACCTTGCTCCTCTCATTACTGTTACATCAAGGGTACAAGTCAGTCTTTGTTGTACACTTACCCTGTGCTGGGCAATAGGCTGGCACACTCATCTGTTCATATCGCCACTCTACTGATTATATTAGTTTGCTACTGTAGATGTAGCAAATACAACAGACTGGTGACAGAGGAAAAGAAATTGTTGCATGCTTTCAAAGACTAAGTCTAAGTTCAAGGTATCAGTAGGTGTGGTCTCTCTAGAGGCCCCTTCACTTATCTGGCCTATCCTTTGTACACAAACACCCTGGTATCTCATTGTGTACTCCAATTCTCTCTCTTTTAAAGAGAGAAGTCAGATTACATTAGAGCCCATCAAGGCATACTTCATCTTTTTTTACTACTTTAAAGTCTTAATCTCAGATTTAGAGGTATTAGGGTGAGTCTTCTATTTATGGATTAGGGACTAGGTACACTGTTCAGCCTATATAAAGGAGTGTCTATCATGTGCTTTACCTGTTCTGCTAGGCTTCCTGGGTGAAGACAAAAACAGATACCATTCCCTATTCTCTGTAGAATATTTTGGTAATATTTGGAGAATAACTATCAAAGTAGTATTTAATGCCCAATTAAGATTAGTTCTATAAATCAAATAGTGGCACATACCTTTAACCCCAGCACTTGGGAGGCAAAGACAGACAGATTTCTGTGAAATTGAGGCCAGCCTTGTCTACAAAATGTGTTCCAGGACAGCCAGAGATGTCACACAAAGAAACTCTGTCTCAAAACAAGAAGA
Source organism: Peromyscus leucopus (assembly GCF_004664715.2). Taxonomy (NCBI): domain Eukaryota; kingdom Metazoa; phylum Chordata; class Mammalia; order Rodentia; family Cricetidae; genus Peromyscus; species Peromyscus leucopus. The sequence goes on along the minus strand of NC_051070.1, from coordinate 87,420,152 downwards.
ACAACAAAAAGATTGGTTATATAAAATAGACTGAATTTAATTTGAAGGACTTGAGGGTTAGAGTACAACTTAAGAAGTCTTTAAGACGAGAACTCAAGCATGAAAGTGGCCTTTTCAGCATCTCTTATTAAATGCTTCCTCTATGTCCAGGCTTATTTTCAGTACTGTACTCATTTTATTTCACTTAATACTTAAATGGATACAAATAGTATTGTCATTCCCATTTTATTGATTTTGAAAGTGAGATAGTTATACTGGATCACACAACCAGTTTGTGTTGACATCAGAAGTCAGTTTGACATAAGAGATGGTGACTCTTAACTATTAGGCGAAGGATGAAGAGGTTGATGACTAGTATGTGAATAATGGATTTATGAAGCAGCTTGAATTGTTCCAGAAATAGACAGTAGGCAATAAGGAGTACAGAGGAAGCTGGTATTAGAGTGGTATTGGGACAGATCATATCAGAAATGAAGACAACAGAGATAACACATGTTTTCTAGTGAAATCATTAGGACTTAATGACAATAAAAGGCCAGATGTCTCAGATTTCTACTTGGGCAAGATGTGAGGTGAGGTACTGACTACCAAGATAGAGTTGCATTTGGGGATGAGGCAGTACAATTTTTGGTAGGTTAGTTTGAGATTCTTTCTCAATGGAAGAAATTACAAGGAAATCTCAAGTAGATATTAAGAGTTTACTTTTATGTCTTTTTTCTTTCTTTTAGAGTGGAGATGTCCCAATGAGCCTTATTAGTTTTGTTTATAGGAACATGAATGAGGAATTGTTTATAGGAACATGGGCACCTTACTTTGGCTACACCATTGAAAAGAAAGTCTCTTCCTATAGACCTTCAGGAAACATATGGCCTCAGAAGCCCTGCTCCATAGTGGCCTCTATTAGCCACCCAGAAAAGCTCATTCACCTTACAACAGTAGCAGTTTAAATTAATATGTTAATCATTTTACATTTGTTTAGTAAAACTTTTTGGGGAAGTACCCATGGTGCAGAATCCCTCTTACGCATTTGCATAACTGTCCTACCAGGGTTGACCTTTAAAATCCTGTCTTCCTTTAGATCTCTTAGGGTATCCCTGGGGAAAGACTTATCCCCTTCCTGCAGCCTGTATAACAGTCATCTTTGCACACAGATTCAGGGGACAGGTTGGGGGTCATTCTTTAAACTATGTGTCTCCACTAGGCAGGAAACATGGATCTTCCTTATGCTTCTCTAAGAAGCTCTAGCAAGGTGCTTTACTCAAATGTTCATTGAGTTGAATCCTTTGCAAATGAAGAAAGCTTTGTTGATTTGACAGCCTTGCTCTTGGACTTGAAATGAATCAGGTGTGTGTTTTAACAGAGACATGAACACAAAACAAAATATAGCCTACAAAAATGCATGGTTCCCTTGAATGATTATTGAGCCTGCAATCAGCAACCAACTGTGCAGGTTTCCCCAGAAGATTCTGGCCTTCTGATTTGCTTCTTTGGTTTCTCTGCCTATTCCTTTCTTCTCTGTTGTTCAAATTAAAATGCTGCTTTCTTGTTGGAGCCATTCCCAACTTGAGCATTAAGGCCAGAATACATCCATTTCACAAATACTCCCATTTGGGCACAAAGGAAAACAAAGGTATTGGCTTCTATGGTTTGTTCTTCAAAGCAGAGACAGAGTCTTTGAACACATAGCTTGACCATGCTTCACCCATCAAGGTGAAGGGCTCACTAGTAGGTACAGTGCAAATGCTCCAGAGAGCAGGATGCTATCTACTAGAAGGATGCTGGATGCTGTTGAAGATGGTATATGTGCTCAGCCTAGAGGATGCAAAGGCTTTTAATGCACAGAGAATGATGAGGGAGCCACAAAACCTAAACAGTTGAAGTATCCTTGGCATCAGCAGGGGCTCTACAATGCTTTTTCTCCTCTAGGTCATTGGTCTCAAGGTTATGTATAAGCCCTTCAACTTAATTGCAATAAACAATAGAGATTCCTTCAGCATTCATGAGTTTCTGTTGGGTAAAATAAGGCCACTTTACTAAAATCATGTCTAAATGCATGGTTAAGGGATGGAGTTCATGTGGCAGTGCAGAAGGTGGCAAATTGACACATCCAGAAGGGATAAATACAGAAGATGTTGCAGGTCATGTTAAAGAAGTAGATATGACCTGGAGGGTTGGATGTCCACGAGAGAATATAGACTGGGGAACACTTTCTCTGCTCTCAAATCCTGTAGGTTCACAGATCCCAAGTTAAGCAACTTGAAATGCTTGACAAAGGCCTACATCTCAAGAAACGTGTACACAGAGAGACATTTACCCCAAGAAAGAACATGCAAACATAGACCCAATGCCCATTAATAGTCAGAGCTTCAAATAGAGATTTACCCAGAGAAATGCCATGACTAATGAAGAGAATTAGACAACCACTGAAACACACACACATGTGTACCAGAATAGACACAGAAAGACACATACACACAAAGACACACTATAGAAATACAGTGACACAGTATTCCCCAAGATGCTTAGGTGGTCGGACATGTGACCTATGTCTGTAGGAATACAGGTCATATAGACAGAGCAGAAATGCAGAGAACAACTCGAGATATGCATTTTATGGAGGAGTGGATACAACTACAGGGAGAAAGGAAGTAGTAGCCAGGGTTAAGTTGTAGGGTAGCCCATTTCAGGAAAGTACACTTTGGATGGACTGTGGTCCTTTCCAGTGGCCATAATCCCTCACATTTCTCACAGGAGAGCATCTTGCTATGTTGAGTGTGATCCTTGGTGGTTAAACACTTTGTTGCTGGTATTGACACCTCTTCCTCCTGTTCTCAGAGTCTCTAACCAATGCTGAGCTGTATAACCAATATTTTCTTCTAAAGAAGGAACATAGGGAAACTTCAGCTTTGTTAGGGAGTAATCCATGAATGGGGTTCACAGTTCATTTAAAGAAACTTTGTGGGCAGTTTAACCTTGATTTCCAAGCTTCTGGCTGATTTCAGAACTCTTCCTCTACATGAAGGAATAGCTTAAAATGGTCACATCTAGATGTTGAGAGACAATGTGACACAAAAACCTGAATGGTGACACCATAAGTAGAGACCAGTGAAAGGTCATACATGCCTCTAGGGAAGAAAAACATCTAGATATGGCCTGTCATACCAGTCTGATTGAGGAGTGGTCACAAGGGACAGTGAATACTTCACAGAGCCTCATGGCAGACTGAAGTGAGCACGTCCAGGCTTGTCTGCAGAGGTGGCTTTAGTGACTGGACAGCATCCTGAAATTAACCCTGCTGAACTTGGCATGAAGTCTGCATGTTCTCATGGAGACATCTGTCAGATTGTTTCAGAAAGGGGCATTACAGGCCTTCATTCTGGAGTGCAGATTTGGAAAGTGACTAGGGCCAAGAAGTGAACATTGGACATTTTATGTGGTTTATTGTTTTGCTACCAACAGTTTACTCTTACTTATGTCATCTGTAGGCTATAGAATCCTGAGCAGTCTTGAAAATTCAATAGAGGGATGATGGCTCTCAATGTTAGAATCAAAAGCAGTTCCAAACTTACATAGAACAAAAAAAAAAAAAGGGTTTTGTCTAGTGTCTATGACACTTGTCACAGAGAAAATGACACCATTCCTCTCCTGGGAACTACAGTGAACTCACCAGAATTTACAGCATAGAAAGAAGAGAGGTGAGCCTGCTGTCTCTGGGGAAGGGCAGTGGGGCCTGCAGGGGGGAAGCCTGCAGACAGGGAAATGAGCAGGCTGTGCTGTGACAGGGAGAAGCACCATGAGTGAGTTCATAGGCAAGCAGGTGATGATTTCACCCGAAGAATCAATGCAGGAAAGGCTTCCGGTGGGGTGAGGGTGTTTGCTGGAGTGGAGTCCTCAAGACTGGACTGATTCTGATGTTTTGATGAACAGAGGAAGATTTAGGTGACATACATGAGTAAGGAAAGGGAATTCATGGTGCCAGGAAGGATATGGGGGCCATTCTGGAGAGCCTCTGGGATGGTAATTTCTTCTTCTCTTGTGTGAGGCCAAAATGTAATCTTTTTGACAATCATATACTCATATGTATATTTTATTCTGTGCTTTTCCTTTGCAAAGAAGTTTGCTTCTGCTGTTCTGTGTGATGTTTAAAGCATCCTTGGCAAAAGGAAGGAGAGATGGAAGGGGGGAAAGAGTATCCCCTCCTTCATTTCTCCGGAAGGACACTTGGGCCCAGAGAGGCCATGAGGAAAGGCTAGATGTTGTGCCTGTGCCTTCTTTCCCACACTCTTTTCATAAGTGTCCCTGTAACTTAGTTTTTCTCAGAACCTTAATTCCTTTATAAGAAAAATTCCAACAGAGCTCAGGTGTCTCATTACTTAATTATGCATTGTTGTTGTGATTTGTGAGGAAGGTAGCTGTTTGTTTAATTCAAAGGCATACCCCATATTCCCCCTCAGCAATGCTCACTAATTAAATATGAGGCTGGGAAAAGGTGAGAGGTGCTAAACAATTGGCTGTGTATTGAATATGGTGTTCCTATGTAAACACAGCCCACGGATCACAGGCTTTGAAATATATGTGTACTTAATTAGCCAAACACGAGGTGCAGGTTGGCATAAATAGATACTTCTCAATAAACAGTAACATGTCACAGCATTAGCTAGAAGTGTGGTAGCTGAGAAGAAATTAATCACTAACACATCTGGGTGTGTGTATGTGTTTCTTCTTATAATTAGTTACCCTTTACAGGGTATTAAGTGATTTATTTAGATTCCAAGCCTGTGTATCCATGGCAACTATGGTTTTTGCTTTGTGCCAAACTCTTGTAGTAAGTAAAAGAAAAATCCACATATTGTTGACTCAGTTGTTTGGTGGACATTAAGGGAACAGCAGATGTGTAACAAAAGCTTGCCGAGACTGTGGGGGAAGGCAGTCAAATCCAGTGTGCCTTCTGTCCATAGATCCATAGGGTAGATCACAAATGCTCACTGTTAAAGGTAGAGAGGAGCAAATGTCATAAGTGGAATATCTGGGAAGACATTAAGGAAGGAAAAGATGGCTTCCACCTGAAAGGACCAGAGAAGGATTCCCAAAACTAAATGGTCCCTCACAGGGGCCTAACAATTATCTAGCTTTAACGAGGTCCTGGGTTGTGGATTGCATCTTATACAATGATCCATATGAGCGCGAGAAGCTCAAATTCAAGATATAGGTCAATTCATTGCTTCAAAACCACTGCTGTGCCCTTTTCTAGATACATTTTCCCATATGTCTCAACATACATAGTCACTGAGAAAAGAACCTTATCTAGACTATATAATGAATTTTCAAAATTCTGTGGTAGAAAAAAGAGAGCAGTCCATGTAGAAAGTGGACATAAGATCTAAAGAATGTGTCAATGAGGAGGATAAAAGACTGTAATTAAGAACATGAAAAATTAGTCAGCATCAGCAGTACCTTGGGAAGTGTAAATCAGTACCACAGTTATCACTACATATATTAAAACTGATAAAACTCAGAACCCACATTATCAAATGGTGGTGGAGATGAGAGAAAATAGACATCTCTGATAGGAATATAAAATGCAACATCCACTCTGGAAAATTGTTTGGCAGTTGTTTAAAAGCCAAATGTAAATTGCTTGTATGACTCAACAACCCTCCCTTACCTCTGAGCACTTATCACAGAGAAATAGAGAGACATATCCACACAAAAACCTGTATATCAGTACTTATTATAGTTTAATTTTCAGTGGTTCAACACTTCAACCAACCTACATGTCCTTCCATAAATGGATAAGAAAGGAACAGTCACACCATAAAATATTACTCAGTATTAAGAAGAAACAACTGTGCATACAACAGCTTGGATGGATCTCAAGGACATTGATGTTGAATGAAAGGGGGTAATTTCAAATAGCCACATATCATGTGGTTCTTTCTATAGAATTCTGGAAAAATGATTGAGATGGAGGACAGATAAGTGGAGGTGGATAAGGTCTGGGAAAAGGGGGAAATGTGTCTAGAAATGGCACAAGGGTGGTTCTGTCAGAATGGATTGCTTTCTGTCTTGAGTATGAGCTTCTCATGCCCATATTAATCAATGCAGAAGATAAAGTGGCACAGGGCTAACTGGGCACCTGCCACTCAGATGTCTCTGTCAAGTCTTTGATGTACTCTGGATATGCATAATTTTTCCTACCACATGACTCAGTGGTTGGGAAAACTAGATGAAAAATATACTAAAAAAGTTTTCTTTCTACTTCATTTTTGAAACTTCCCTTAAATTCACAACAATCTTAAATGATTTTCTTAATTGCTGAGAAAATAATAAAACTAACACTTTGAGAGTGCCCGCTATATGCTAGGACTTTGCTAGGACTTTACTTTTAATTCTAACAGGATGATGGTAAGCATTGTTTCAAACGTTATTATGTTGACCTTCACAGGAGGAAACTAAGGCTGGGAGAGTTCCAGCATTGTCTAGTGGGCACAGACGTGGGCAGGTCATGTGGCTCCAGAGTTGTAGCTCTCACCAGGATTGTCTTCTGTGGCATCCCTGTAACTTTTAGAGACAGTGCTAGTATCATTTTTTGCACTGTATGCAGAAAAGAGGTTGAGAATAAAGGAGCTGTTAGTTTTCCTCTTCCTCCTCCAGTTTCTGTGCTAATGTATTTGAAGTTGAAGGCATGTCTTTATTGGCTATCCATCCAGTTGTCTCTTCCCTCTTTGCAAGCAGGCTGAAAATGCCTGGTGCTCACTGCCTTCCCCTGTAAGCTCTGAGTCCAAGCCTTTTTGCTTCCTGATTTCTACCTGCCATTGTAAGGGATTCCATTCTGCAGACTGAAATCTCAACGAGCTGCATGCTTCCAAGCACATACCCATAGTCCGTACACACACTTTGTTATCCTTCTTACCAGTATAGTAAGCAGCACATCCATTCTCAAAATAGGGGCCTCAGCATTCTGGATGGAATCAGTTGAGTGACCTGGCAGTTTGAATAAGCTAGATGGAGTCATGGTAGAGAGTTGCTTTGCTGGAATAGAGAAGGAATAGACAACCTGGGATATTTGCAAACTTTTTTTTTTAAATGGGGAATACCTCATGGAATGTGGAAAGACAAATTTTTGTTCTGCTTTGCCATTTCACTTCTTGGTTGAACCCATGGCAGCTTGACAAATCCTGCCCAGACATTTTACATGTTGTTAAAATGAGTTTTCATCTTAAACTGGTTTGAAAACATCAAAGAGAACAAGTGTGTAGATGAGGCAGAAAACATGGATTCCAAAGAACTCTAGAAAAATGGTTTAGAGGGGGATTTCTACTTAAGAATCTTATCAGCATGAAAGACACATAACAAAGTCTAGGATGAGATTCTTAGTGTGGATTCACAGTCAGCTAAGATCAAGATGGAGGTAGGAGACCAAACAGGGTAAAGAATCAGAGTGTGAGTAGGGCCTCTCACCCTACACATAATTAAGAATACACATAATTAAGAATACACATAATTAAGAATAAAAATATATCTTAAGGAAAAGCACAGTGACTTCTCTTTATATTTTTACCTCAACAGTCCACAGCCTCTACTCCATCTTCCCTCAGCTCTCCTCATGCTAACACTCACCTGATATTTGAAACAGCACAGACATTTGCCAGCAGAGTGCTCGTGGTGGTCTGTGCTTTCATCTCCTGAGCCCTTGGCTGAAGGACTGTCTCCTTGGCTCCCATGATATCTTGGTGCCTTCAGTACAGCCCTCAGTCCCATCTATAATCTTTAATCTCTCAGACCATATTTTGAATGCAGATGCTATATCTTTCCTCAAAACAAACTCAAATGTGTGGAAAGACTCTCTTATCTGGTTGTGTAACTGTAACAGGAGGCTATGAACTAGGTTAAACAATAGGGATAAAGGAAATGTGGGAGTTTGAAAGAAGACCTTTGTATATCCATCAATATGCAATTGGCAGATGGAGCAGGAGGCAGGGATCACAACATAAAACAGTTTCAGGAAAAGGCATAGTAAGAAGCATTGAGGGCACGGTTCATGGTCCATGGTTGCTGCTTCAGCTTCCCCTACATGGGGCTCACTCCAAGCATGGTGGAACTGCTCTTCTCTCATCCATGCTTGCACAGCAAAGGTGCTCTTAGGAGACATCAGTAGTCATTGCCTCCTTCTATTACATACAGTGCTGAGTCCAGTTCTCCTATTATTTCAAAAGTCATATCTCCTAATTTAAAGACCAGCAGCATTTGCTCAGTCTCTCCTACAGTGGGGGGAATATTTCGTCTCTCCTCTTCATCCTATTCCACTTAATCTGTTTATACCACATCCACTTCATTTTACTTTATGTATATCATGATCTTGCTGGAATAATAGCTACACATGACAGAGAGAGAGAGAGAGAGAGAGAGAGAGAGAGAGAGAGAGAGAGAGAGAGAGAGAGAGAGAAAGAGAGAGAGGAGAGAGAACAAAAGAAAGAAGGAAGGAAGGAAAGAAAGAAAGAAAGAAAGAAAGAAAGAAAGAAAGAAAGAAGGAATAGAGGAAGAAAAGTACATGAATGCATATGTAATTTCAGATAGGGACAGAGAGGTTGCTGTATTAAAATGAGAGTTCATTTTTATGAAAGAATTAGGGAGCCGTTATTCTGATGGAACATTTCAAAGTGACCCAGGCAGATACCCTGACCATCTTATGTCTATTAGTCATTAACTTATTGTGTCAGGAGCTATACTAAAAATTTCCACATAGTGGATCTTCTGAGAAGCCATTTTGAGAAGGTACTTCGTTATCTGTATTTTATAAATATGGGAGCCAAAACTTAGAGATATTTCATTTTTTTCCCAGACAGAGGCTGGAAAGAAGTGTGGGCATGAGGATTCCATAGAGCTCATCTGAGAACTCCACAGCCTACAGCCTGTTTCCCTGCAGGAGCAGTCCCAGCTCTCAGCTTTCAGCCTCCCTCCCCTGTGGGTTGAAAGTAAAGGGTTCTTCACTGTGCTCTGTGGAAGCCACAGAACTCCACTGAGCCAGGCTGTGTGTGTATGTGTATAATCCCACATTGATTTCCAGGAGAGGAATTCTACGTCTTTCTGATTTATAAATTAGGCCACAATAGAGTAATTTCATGTAAGAATTATGAACTTAAAGTTGAGAAGTGCCTTTAATGAATTTTTAGAGATTTTTTAAGACATTCAGAAAATGTTTGTGTGGGGTTGAGTATCACTAATGAAAGTTGCTGTAGGGGTCGTTATAAGTGATCTGTCAGTGACAACGGAAGTGAAAGCCACAAATACAAACTGGCTTGAGCATTCTCACAGCAGCCCCAGGAGGTACATTCATCTGCCAAATGAGGGACTTAGAGCACCCAGATGTTGAATGGGTAGTTTTAGTGGCTGGACAGGAATTAAGACCAGGCTATAAAAAGCACAGGGACAAATATACAAATGAAAGGAAGCACAAATAGCTGAGGAGCCCCCAACTGGATCAGGCCCTCCGGATAAATACGACAGTTGATTAGCTTGATCTGCTTGGGAGGCATCCAGACAGTGGGACCGGGTCCTGTCCTCAGTGCATGAACTAGCAGTTTGGAACCTGGGGCTTAAACAGGGACACTTGGCTCAGCCTGGGAGGAGGGGACTGGGCCTGCCTGGACTGAATCTACCAGGTTGAGCTCAGTCCTCGGGGAGTCTTTGCCCTGGAGGAGATGGGAATGGGGGGTGGCCTGGGGGGAAGGCGGGGGTTGTGGGGGTGGGAGGTGGGGGGTGGGAGGAGGGAGAACAAGGGAATCTGTGGCTGATATATAAAATTAAATTTAATAAATAAATTTAAAAAATGAAAAAAAAAAGACCAGGCTGTAGAGCTCCAGAACCTATGCACTGTCATCCCATGACCTTGAACTGGGGAGCTGAACATTTTATGTCACTAAGCTTAAGGCAAAAGCTAGAGTCGTTGAAATGCTTCACCTTGGTGACTATATCTCCATGAAAACACATGACAAACTTGAGCCCCTACAGCTCTGTCACTCTGCCAGCAGGACCTGTAATGCCCCCATGGGTATAACATCATTTCAAAGAAAAACATCATTCACAAAGTTGGTATCCTGGAGTCAGACATCGCTCTGTTGCATAACTAAATTTTCCACAAAGCTAATTGTTGATAAATCATCTTAGTGGATGAGGCCAATACTGACAGTGGCCAGGATACAACAGTACCCTAAGTTACTGCTAAGAACAAATGCTTTATTCTGTCACATGTGAAGTACATAGCCCTTGGGTGGTCTTCTTCACCAAATGTTAATGCCAAAGGTTTTAAAAAAATTAGCACAGTGGTTCTCAATATGTGGGTCACCACCCTTTGGGGTTGTTGAATGACCTTTTCACAGGGGCCACCTAAGACCATCGGAAAACACAGATATTTATATTGCAATTCATAACAGTAGCAAAATTACAGTTCTGAAGTAGCAAAAAATAGTTTTATGGTTGCCAGTCACCACAACATGAGGAAGTATATTGAAGGGTTGTAGCATTAGTCAGGTTGAGAACCACTGATAGAAGAATCATGAATTCTACACCTCACCTAGGCTTCTGTATAACACATTCTGATCCACAGTATCAGAGGGTATTGTTCCTACCAAGTATTCCTAAGAGGTCTTAACCATTGTAATTCATTAATATTATAATACTGTGGTATGATTTCTGGTAAATTAGGTTTTCTACCCATACTCAATGCAGTTGACTTTTTGAAAGGAAGCTTTTGACTAACTGGCATGATGCTACTATGTGTCTTCTTTCCATTAATGGCCAATTTGTTTTGAGCAAGCATTGCAACACCAACCTGAAAACTTGACTCAACATAAACCTTACTCACTGAAATCACCCAGAAAAGAAGCATCGTCACTTCCTCGGGTTATCCACTTTCCTGACAATACCCATCAATCATTTGGCCACACTTGACAACCAAGTTTATAATAAGATAAATGAGGGTTGGTTCCTGGGCCTTCCCCACTGCCTCATCTCCTTTTTTATTGTTATTGCCATGGCAATATTCACTGTTTGTGCCTCAGAGCTACTACACAGGGTCCCACAAATCTCCCTGGCTTCCTGTGTGGGAGCTGGCTCAGATGATATGCTCCCTTCTGAATGTTCCTGTTGCCATCATCCTATCCCAAAACCAAGCACTAATTTAGGAGGTCCTTATTAGAATGAACATTATTGATCTGATCCAAGTCATTCATTGTCTTGAGCCACCCAACAATACTTGTATACTATGGAGACTTGGTTGAGAATGTATGTTTATTTTCAATGTGTTATATAATGACTATTTTGAAAAGATTCTCATTCATGAAAAAAATGTGCTCTTTGCCTTTTTAAAAAAATAATTTATTTAATTTATTAAAGTTAAGTTGTTAGCTCTTCTAGAACTGGAGTTATAGACAGTTGTGAGCTGCCATGTGGGTGCTAGGAATTGAACCTGTGTATTCTGGAAGAACAACCAGTGCTCCTAAGACTCAATCCATCTCCCCAGCCCATCTTTGCTTGTTTTTAAGTAAATATTACTATGTAGACTTAAGGTATATAACATAAATATTATTGGATACACATACATACTCAAATAATTACTATGGTAAAGAAATTTAACATACACATCACTTTTCATAGTTACCCGTGTTTTTGTTTGTTTTTCAGCAAAGGATAGTAAAATCTCCTCCCTTAGCAGGGATCTCACATCTAGTAAAGCTGACCTTCCATATCTACAAGTACCTCATGGCTTCAGTTAGGCAGGAATCAGAAATATTCTTAGAAGATGCACTGCATGGTTGTTGTTGTTGTTTCATTTTGTTTGATTTTTCATGTTTGTTGTTTTGTTTTGGATTTTATTTTTTAATAATGAAAATTTAATAATAAAGAATATGGGTGGGTGAGGAGTAGAAATCTGGAAAGAGGTGGAGAAGGGAAAGAATATGACCAAATATATTATATGAAAAATTGATTTAAAAAAATGGAACCAGGTGGTGGTGGTGCACACCTTTAGTCCCAGCACTTGGGAGGCAGAGGCAGACAGATCCCTGTGAATTCAAGGCCAGCCTGTTCTATAGAGTGAAAGCCAAGACAGGCACCAAAACTACATAGAGACCCTGTCTTGAAAAAAAAACAAAACAAAACAAAACAAAAGGATAGGATTGGGAAACAAACAAAAAACACAGTCATTATCCTTTAAATAAGATGGTATGACAACTACCTCCTCTTCCACAATCTGATGATCTACGTAAGTTTATTAAAAATTCTAAAGCATAAGTGAGATCATAGATTCAGTTCTTTTTCAGTCCTACATTATATTGTTTGGCGTATTGCTTCATATTCATATAAAGCACTGTGACAAACAGCAATGCCTCCTTTTACTGAGTGAGTAATATTCTACCGTGCATGTGTATCACAGGCCATAGCTCTATAATGAACCACAGATGTGGCTAGCTTCCTAAGGCGATGGTCTCCAAGGTCATATGCTCTTGTGAACCACTGGGTAGACCTCTGAAGATAACTCAACAACTCAAAATGTTTTAATTTATTCCATCCTAGAAAAGGAAGTCATTTTTTAAGTGTTTCACTATGGAATAAACATCTGCTCCCTTGAGTTACAAGGAAAATAGAACCATCTAAATGATGAGTCAACCTAATTTTTATAGTCTGCCCACTTGACCTCTTGGCTACCTTGTCTTTAGCTTTATGCTTTCTAATTCAGGAACATTAAAAAATAGAAAAGCTTGCACACTAAGAGAAAAGTGAAATATGTGAAAACAAATCTAGTAGACAAATATGATCAAATTTGGATCATATCAAGTTCTATTTATGCTGAGTTGAATTTTGTTGAATTCCTATGTGAAAGTAGCAATATTGAAATGATGAAAATCTTATATTCATCTCATATTAAGGAAAGATAATCTTTGTTGGAAAGCCTTTGCAGTGATACTCAAACCAAGGCATGAATGAATGCTAGCACATCACAAAATGGTAGCACAGCTGTCACTTATGAACTTGAAGCGCATGCTCCATTTTCTATGGTGACTATCACCACACACTCAAAATGTGGCACACAGGCATGGAGAGACTCATCTGTACTAAAGACACATGACTTCCGACAATGTCCAATGAGTCCTTCCTGACAACATTTATATAACTTGTGCCAACCAATCACTAAAGCAGCGTGACAAGCCCCAGAGTGACAGCTGTCATTCCCGTGTTTCATCACTGCTCTGCGGAGGCTGAATACCTAGCGCTTGTCACCCATCAAGAGTCTTTGTTCCTTGGTATCTCCCGGGGTCTTTGGTTGTCTTCAGTTAAAGTGCCCAGTTCTGGCTGCTAGCAAAGAGAAAATATACCATTGTGCTCCAGTTATTTTTTATAGGTACCTCCTTTTAAAAATATAATTTGCAAAAATTACTTGAAGAAGACTAACCTTTTAAAATGATCATAGTATTAAATTCTATTAAGTAATTTTACTTAAAAAATAAAACCCTCATGTTTAATAATGTATCATGTCATCAACATGAAGCTCAGCTTAAAATTGTGTCTAAATTTAGTTACCTTTGGGTGACATTAAAGTTTTTTTATATTTATTTGATTTTTACATGTGCAAATGTCTACAAGTATGTATGTGCACTCTATGAAAGCCTGGGGCTCACAGAGTCAGAAGAAGTATCAGATCTCTGGCACTGAAGTTACAGGTGGCTGTGAGCCTCCTTTGGATGTTGGGAATCAAACCTGGGTCATATGCATGGACAGTTAGTATGCTCAAACACTGAACCAGCTCTCCAGCTCCATGATTGTTTTGTTAACACATATTTTATAATTGATTTTGTATGCACATGTGTTTGAGTGCATGTGCCACAACACACATGTACAGGTTGAAAACTACTTGTGAGAGGCAGTTGTCTCCTTCCACCATGTGAGTCCTGGGGGCTGACCTCAGGCTGTCAAGCTTGTCAGTAAGCACCTTTACCCACTGGGCTGTTTTCCTGTCCCCCAGGTGTCTGTACAATATTCAAACCATTTTTCTGAATCCAGTTCTACAAGTGTCCATTTGTCTGTGTCCTGATATCCCTTAAAGGTTTGGTTCTCTTGCCTAGTCTTTTTGTTAGCACAAGGAATTTGCACAATCATGACCTTCATGGCTGGCCTTTCTGTGTATCTCATCACTTTCATTTAAGCCAAATTTTAGAGGCAAAATCTGTAGTAGATATGCACCTGACTAGAGAAATAATTAGGAAATACCACCACCATAATTACTAAGTTACAGTCTCTGGAGGGACATGAAAGCTTGTCCTGTCTCTTTAGTGGGACAAGTTATTAATCCCCTTAACAATTTTTCCCCTTTGGACTATAAGTATTTCATGAATTTTTGCTTTGTAAAATACTCCTAAAGGGAGGCTTAAGCCATAATGCACAGATTATGGAAATGATGCTCATTAAGTAGAGGGTGAGCTTTCTAGAAAGCCACAGTGCTGCTTCACAACATGTAACCCCTATTAAAGGCTCTGACTGAATGTTTATTCATTCAGCAGTAAACGTTTATTATTATACATTTTATTGAAACATAAATTAAAGAGCAGTAATTATGTGGAGGGCAAACAGTAAAGCAGTGTGAATTTGGCACAAAATAAGTAAGATGAGGAAAAATGTCATCCTTGTTACATTCGCATCCAATTCCTTTATTGTATCCTCAACAGAGAGAAGGAGAGGGACTATCTCTCTGGGTTGATGTTTCATAGGCATGCAAATGAAATTTACATGGTTTTGGTATTCTGTCAAAGAGAAGGTAAATCTATGAAGGTCAGAGACAAGATGAGTTCCTTGTCTTTTGAGAGGTAGCCATGGTGGCTTTTAGTAAAATCAGTGCTGAGCAGTAACTAGGCCTCCTTTGTAGTAGTCCTTGCAATACTGATTGTAGGATTAGCTATTGCTCCAGACACAGAGCACATTGAGGAGTTCTAAAAACAAATTGCATAGAGAAAACCATTAGAATGGCATTTTGGTGTGAAGATATTCTTTTGTGTGGGGGAACAATGTGTGTATTGTCTTCACAGTGGCTTTTTGGTCAGTCATATCCTTGTATGACCAGGGACTCTCAAGAAGAGGGAAAAGACATGAATGGTCAAGAAACTCAGTGCATAGACATTTTAAATTTTATATAAGCTAAGAAATAAAGGATACTGTAGTGGACCTTATTTAACCTTTTTTTCCACCCATCCAATCACTCATCTATTTGTTCATTCATCCGTATTTCCTTCCATCATCCATCAGTCTTCTCATTCATCTCTCCCTCCATTAGTCTATCTCATATTATATCATCCAATCCCAGTAACAGTTAAGAAATATGTTCTTTAACCTAGAAACATGGAGTGGGGAAAGGGAAAAAAACAGGAGAAAACCACAATAATGAATTGCCCAGAATTCCAAAATAATGGAAGATAAACACTTGTGGGTTTTATATGTTACAGTCAAAAACTACCATCCACATTCACAGTGAGCCTCAGAGGAGCCCTGTAGAGTCTGAACTCTGTACAATGGATGCCACTTTGAAAGGACTCTTGAAAGACTAGAGCAGGAGGGAGAGGAGGGATGGGAAAGGATTTTCACAGGAACGAAGAACACTGAATTTTAATTACAAAAACCAGAACCTTCATAAATACAGTGATTACAGTGTCAAGTGATCAAGTAACATTTCCTGGATTCTAGTGGTAACAGTAAGACCAGGCATCCACAAAAGCAAACACATTCCAAGAGGCCCTGAGAGCTCTGCGTTCTGGCTAAACAGGAAGATTCTTCTCTAAAGCAGTTTCCCTACATTCCACCTCTGTTGTCACCTCAGCATCCCCTACTACAGTAGGGACTGGCTTCATCTCAGGTCCCTGATATTTGACTATGTTGGTTTTATTCTTTTTTGGGCTTGTCTACCTCTTTATGGGCAGTGATTGTAAACATACTTTCTTCTTGCCAATTAGTTTTAAGAACTTGGAGCTATTATACCACTGAAAGTCAACTGGGAGCCAAAAGATACTACAGAATATTTTAAAGACAGATCTCAAATATGTTATAAAGCCCTCCCATGGGCTTCCTTCCAGATGAGTGTTCTGTCTCGAGGGTTAGTTGTGTGAGAAGAGGGTTTGGAACTTCTGCTAGTCTGCGTTTTGCTGTACTAGGATGTCACACTGTGGATTTGGAAGTGAGCAGATTACTCATTTCACTTCCATCAGCCTCCATTTGCACATCTGTCAACAATGGCAATGATCTGATGATATATGTCATGGAAGTTCATGATAAATAATTGAGATATTGTAGATAAAGTACTTATCTCGGTTCTTGGAGTATGGTACATGGCATATGATAAGAGCTTAATGAGTAGCAGAGGAAACTATTGCTTCCTTTATGAAAATAAACAGTACTCAACTTTTAAAATTTCTACAGTGCTTGATGTTTCTGTTTAAGAATGGAGGGGATCTGTTTTATTCTAAAATGTTTCTTTTCTCTCTCACAGCTGTGTTAGGAACACAATGGAGTTTAGTCATATTGACAAAGCTAAAAAGTTAGTTACCTGTTCCTTGAGGACTTCCTACAAACCACCCTTCCCTCCCCTTCTCTCTCCTTCCCCACTACAGTCACATGAGAATGCTCAAATTAGCAGATGTAAGATTCCCTAGCATAAAATACATAACTTGATGAGGGATATAAATATAAATTATCACCCAAACTAGAATATTGTACAATGAAAGGGGGTGATGTTTTGTGATACCACTGGCCTGCTTACAGCTGATGGTCTAACCTTGGACTATTCACATGAGCTACAATGTGCATCACAGGCATTCTCCTTAATGTGAGACAAAATGGGAGTCGATATTTCATGGTTCTACTTAGAACCTCAGCTTTGCCACTTTATCAGCTTGATGACCTTGTGCAGTTTGCTAAATCTTATCTCTTTTTCCCAATCAAAGACACATACACACAGAGGCAGAGACACAAACACAGACAGATAGACAGACAAATAGAGACAGACAGAGAGACAAAGATACAGAGAGAGAACACTAAAAGGAGACATACACATAAAGGGGACTAAGAACAATTCCCAAGTCATAGTGTTTGGTAGGATTCTGCTTATGTGTGTTCATATAATATATGTATATATAGCTAAGCATAGTTCTTGGTATATAGCATTTTCATATCAATAATAACAAATAAAAGGAAGGACAACTTTTAAATGGTGGATAGATGGGTGGTATAATATCACTATGCATATATAGATGAATGTTTTCACCTTATGAAAAAGAATTTCAACTATATATCTCTCTATGGAGAAGAAAAGAAATAGATTTTGTGAATTCACTTAACAACTTGTGCAAGAACCCATCTTTGGAGATGTGAAATCTGTATCACATCGTTCAGTTGGCAGCCTTGAAGTAGCAGGTGATGAATTCCTTACCATATTTTATTACCCTTATTTTATATTAGCCCTCTGTTATAAAAGAAAGGGAGATTGGACCTTTTTTCAAGATAGGAAATTGTTTGGAAGTTGGTGCCACAAACCTGTAATAATTTGAGAGTTAGAATATACTGGCAGAAGCCAAAGAAATGATATTGTTAATTCCTAACATCCAGATGTTTCTCTTCACATGGCAGTATCTATCGCTGTTCTTTCCTTTAATACACGTGGTGAAGGAAAAGGGAAGATACTACTGGGAAAGTAATTGTCTCTCAATGTTACTATTAGTGTCTATTATCAAACAGCAGGGAGATTTTCATATTGTTCTGCTTATTGAAGTGAGATTTTGAATAAGGGGAGAAAAGTTCTCCCAACACCTGTTTTCTTAATTGATAGTAATTACTCTGAACACACCCATCCCCAGCAGGTAGGTCTTAATCAAAGTGGATACATTCCCGTAAAGCCATATTACTTCTTCAGAAGCTGCATTACTATCTTATTAACAAGTTAAAATAGGACAGATAACTGAACTGTGACAGTAGCTCCCATGTCCACCTCTGGGCAAGAAGCTTATATATCATTCACCTTCATTTTTCTCATTTGCTGTCAGAACTTCCTGTGTCTTACAAACAAAAGTAAGAAAAGTCTCTTTTTCTACTTTATTTGGAGTTTGAGAGCAATAGGTTAGGAAGTTGATCTACTTTTTACCTGTTCCTTTTGCTTTGTTTTGTTTTAGATTCCAGTAGAAGAGCTTCTAGAAGTAAAGAAAACAGAAAATATCTCCCTAGGTTTAGCGAGTACACCATCATCACATCATCTCGTGCTAGGCAGTGCTTGAGATGGTGAAGAATGGCTCATGCTTGCAGTATGGAAGATAGGGATAACTGATGGGCAAAAGAGATGCATTGACATTTGCTTCTGTTTGTTCAGCTCCCTAGACTTCTTATGAGAGAGGCGTGAAAGAAAAGAGCCTGTCAATTATTCACACCTCCTGAGCTTAAAGCCAAAAGGCAATGACAGGTTGGCAGGCTCTCTGACTCGGTGACTCTATACAGCAGCACATTCCCTCGCCTTGGTTTTATCTGACTTGAAAAGACCTTGATTTTTGGAAAATTTGAAATTTAAAACTGTCTGGTTGCTAAAAACTCCTTTAAATGCTCATTGTGGCTCAGAGCAATACATCATCACATTCATGGTGCTCAGATGATGTACAGAGCCCATATATCAGAAGAATGTGATCCCTCTTGTGATGTATGATTATAACTCACCACTGGAGCGCCGTCAGTGATATATGGCTCAAAAACACAATCGTTAAGCTACAAAACTCTATAGGGGCTCCACAACCCTGTGAGGGTTTTGTTATGTTAACTGAATTGGTTCTTTATCCTTTTTCTTTGTTTCTCGACTTCACTGGGACAATTTGAACACATAGGAAACTCTGTATTCCATGTTTTATGAAAGACAACCCTGAGCAATGCCAATCTTTCCTCAGGGAAAAATCTCTGGGGAGCAGGCTCTGAAGCCGTCTGTGTGCCTCATGTCCACCTTTGAGTTTTGACAGCTCTCTTCTTTTACTCCTCAGCTGGCCATGCTAAAGTGTCCTCAAAGCTCTGTGAACGACATCATTTCTAGTGACATTTATTTCCCAATGAAGTGACTTTCAGTGATGTCATGCTGACCCCAGCTACGGTAGCAGAAGATGAGGCCTCTCCACATCAAGTCAGGCAGATCCAGTCATGTCAAAGGCAGACTGGAAATAGTGACAGCCAAGAGTATAATATGCTTAGTTCAGCTCACAGAAGAATAAGGCTTCCAGTTTACAATAAAAGTGGTTGTTTCTTCAGAGGTATTGGCATATGATACAGTTGTTCCTAAGATGTGACAACATCAGCCCAAACATGATAACAACATGAGTTCATATAATATATAAACAATAAATTCATGAATTAGTTTCCTGGTTTAAAAACACTTGATAGACATGGAAAGATAAAATGAGTTTAAAAGAACATAACAACAATAACAACAACAACAAAACAAAACCCCCAAAATCTCTTGCACTAAGAGACACAGGTCATACCTGGACCTTTGCATCATCTCTAGGACCGCAGGCTCTTCTCTGTGGAGCTCCTCCCTTCCTCAGTTCTGGAACAGGTAGGATGGGATGACATGATAGGAGCCCTGGAATGCAAGCCCAGGCTGGCAGTTATAGTCCTGGCCCTAACAGGTGGCTATTAGTCTTTCAAGAGGCACACTCTAAACGGAAGAAGTTCAATTGTGTGTCTCCCTAATGTTTTCTAATTTGCATCCTTAATATTTTTTAAATGTTTTTGATTTTAGTAATAGGTTTGTTTTTCAATTGATGCTGTACATGGAATCCCCAGACAGAGCTAATGGTCCCAGGTGAGTCAGATGTGGCCAAGTGGAACCTGCTGTTCTGTCCCAGGTAGAAGTCTTATTCCCACCCTTGCTCTGGGAACTATAGGCCCTGTGATTAGCAGGTTGAGGATGAGTGATGAGGCTCCTACCGGATTATTATCTGCCTCTTACCCATGGAAAGGAGACTAAGACCCCGAACCTGCAGCCCAGTAGTAGATGTGAGATCCCAGGTGTTAGATAGGAGGCATCACTTGCTACAAATGGGGGCTGCACTCTATGCACATCACCTGGACCCCATGTTCTGCGGCTGCCACATAGCCTTCTTGGCTTAATTTCTGTTGTGATAATGCTGGAAGCAGGGTGTCACTCTTCACTCTCAGGGCAAAAGAAATAAACACTTTAGATGCCTTACCAAGAAAAGTTGTTAACCGGTGTATAAGTAGCCTGCTTCCCCCATCCCTGGAGTGGCAGTCTCAGGTACATGATTTAGACTATGTCCTCCTGTGGGACTAAACTGATCACTCACAGAAGTATCTCACTTGATAATGCCTCATGCACTGGCTCTTCTTCCTGTACTTTGTCCCACATTCCCTGACTGATGTGTTTAGGGATCACCACCCCAATAGGCCACCTGCATTTCTGTTCTTATTTCCAAGTGTGCTTCAGGGCCATGGAGACAAAGAAAAGTATTTATATTCTTATGTTTCTGAAGAAAAGGAATTTTTATCACTCAGTCAAGAGAACAATTGGATGTTCTTGATTTTCTTCTGATTGTTTTTCTGTCTTCTCCATATTTTCTATGTTCTAAATATGTTAGTTTGATGATCAACAAATTGGAACAACTTTATTATATAGGCCTAGTTGCCTATTGCCATTTGAGAGCTTTTGGTAATTTTCCACATTTCATGAAAAGCACAATAGACATGAAGCCTTATTTAATTTTACTGTGTAAAATTAGTGTTTCACATCTTAGTTAGTGTTTCTGTTGCTATAAAGAGACACCATGGCCATGGCAACTCCTTTTTATTGTTGTTGTTATTATTATTTATTTATTTATTTATTTATTTATTTATTTATTTATTTGAGATATGGTTTCACTGTGTAGCCCTGGCTGTTCTAGAACTCACTCTGTAGACCATGCTGGCCTCTAACTCACTGAGTTCCTAAGTGCTTGGATTAAAGGCTTGTATCACCACCACCCAGCTGACCATGGCAACTCTTATAAAGGAAAAACATTTAATTGGGGTGGCTTACGTTTTCAGAGGTTCAGTCCATTATCGTCATGGTGAGACATGGCAGTATGCAGGCAGACATGGTGCTGGAGCTGAGATTCAGAGGCAACAGAAAGTAGTCTGAGACATTGGGTGGTATCTTGAACATACATGAGACCTCAAAGCCCTCCATCTGCAGTGACACACTTCCTCCAACAAGGCCACACCTAATAGTGTCACTCTGTTTGGGGGGCATTTTCTCTCAAACCACCACACTCACTTTCTTCACTTATAGAATTAATAGACTCATGTTGACTTGATAGAAGTATTATACTGATAAAATAAAAATATATGTAAAATCCATGATTAAAAAGTCAGATTATCTGCATTTGTTTTGTATTGGCTATTTATTTGTATTTGTTTGTTTTGTTTTTGCCATGACCAAATACCTGAGAGAAACAAACCAGAGAAGCAATGGTTGATTTTTCATGGTTTCAGAGATTTTAGTCCATGGTCATCTGATTTGATCATTTCTGGGCCATGGTGAGAAAGAACATAACGGAAGAAGGGTATAAAGCTGCAGATCTTCTCACCTCATGGAATCCAGGAATCAGCACAGAGACTTTCATGGGACAAGACAAGGCACACCCCCAGTGACCTACTTTCTCCAAGGAGGCCCCACATCATAGGTCTTCACTACTTCCTTATAATATGATCAGAATATGACTCCATGATGAATTAATTCAGTAATGAAGTCTTGGACCTCCTGATTCAATTGCTTTGAAAAAAATCTCTATTAGCTGAGTCTTCAGTGACTTCTACTTTGAAGGCCTCTTGTGATGACATTGAGCCTTGCCAGATAATCTAAGATAGATTTTAAATTCAAGATCAGCTGGTGTGGTAGTTTGAATGTAATTGTCCTCCATAACTTCATAGGGAGATGTGACTTTGTTGGAGTTGGTATAGACTTGTTGAAAGAAGTGAAACTATGGGGGCAGGCTTTGAGGATTCCTATGCTTAGGACACTGCCCAATGTCTCAGTTGACTTCCTATTGCCTGCAAGATGTAGGATTCTTAGCTACTACTTAAGCACCATGTCTGCCTGCATCCTGCCATGTTTCCCACCATGATGATAATGGACTGAACCTCTGAAACTGTAAATGAGCCAGCCTAATTAAATGTTTTTACTTTATAAGTGTTTCTGTGGTCAAACTGTCTCTTCACAGTAATAGAAATCTTTACTTAGACAGCTGGTCAGCAACCTCAATTCATATGCAGCCTGAACTTCCCCTGTCCTATAATGGCCATATTTGCAGGTCTGAGATTAAAACCTAGGCACCTTTGAAGAAGACATTATCTGTGCCCTACAGCATTATTTTTATTATTCTTTAAAGCCAAATTTTCCTTCTATCATTGTTCTCAGGCAGGTGTTGAAGAGAGGGGTTCACATAGGCTCATGTGACTGGGGATATAGATAATCCAGTTATAAAGGAGGTTAGCCTATAGCCTTTTATGCCTTTTCCTGCTATTATCTTATTCCTTGCAATTGAATTATAATACAGTCTAACAAGGAAAAGACAAATCATTTTGACAGCACTGACCATCCTCAGATGATGGATACATGTGTGAAAAAAATGGGAGGAACAGCACAGGCAGGAAAAAAGAAGCAGAGCAGAAAAGAGATACTAGTTCAGTGGTCTCTCTCCTCCTTCCCAACCCATCAGCACCTCTAATGAGCTAGAATCCATACACTTCACACTGGTAAAGTAAAAACCTCAATGGGTTTTAATACATTCAAAAAGTTGGGAGACCATCACTAATATATGATCCTAGAAAAGAAATCATCCATCACCCTCAAATATACCCAGTTTCCTTTGGCAGTCACTCTTCATTGTGCTACAGGAAACACTGATCTATCCCTGTGAATTTGCCTAGTCTGGGCATTTCATAAATGGAATCGTGTAATATATGGCCATTCGTATCTGAGTCCTTTCACTTAGCATAATGCCTTTCCTTAGCAGTTTCATTCCTTTTTATGCCCAATCATCTTCCGTTGTCTTGTTATTACAGCATTCATGGTTGATAGTCATTTTGGATTGTTTCCACTTTTTGATGATTGTGAATAATATTGCTATAAATATGCATTACAAGGTTCTATGCCTACATGGTTTCAGTTCTCCTGGGTATATACTGGGAATATAATTTTGGGTCATTTGGTGGCTGTATGTTTAACATTTTGAGGAATTGCCAAACTGTTTTTCAAACATACAGCTGCATCATTTTGCGCTCTGTGCAAAAGTGTTGCGGCTTCCATATTTCCACAGTCTCACCCACACTTATATTTGTCTGTCTTTTGATTAGAGATGATGGACTGGTGGATATGAAGTGGTATCTCTGTGTGGTTTTGATTGGCATTTCAGTAATGACTAATGGCATTGAGCATCTTTTCATGGGCTTTGCAGTGTTATATTTCCAGCTTTACTGAAACCAACTCAAGCATTCAACAATGATGAACACTATTGATGATTCCCTCTTTCTTGAAATTCTCTCTTCTCTGGGCTTCTGGAAGTTATCATCTTTTGGTTTATATACTTATTGTGTTTGTAGGACAAGTCCTACTTCTCTTCCTTAGAAGGCTCTGAGCTGGCTTTATCATGATTTCCCTGTCCTGAGAGGCTGAGTTGGTTGTCAGAATCCTATGATTAGGTTGTCACTTAAGAACTTATGTCAATATATCATGTATCAGGAGGAGGTGAGATCATGCCCAAAGGGAAAAATCACCTAGACAGTGAGGTGTTTACTGGATTTGGTATCATGACAAGTTTCAAATGGTTGCCAGGGATAGAAAGTGGCATTTTCAGGACTGAATGGTAGCAGCCAATAGAAATAGCTCTGATGAGTAAGCCCAGAGGAGGAAGGTATAGAAAGGGAATCAGAGACAGGTCCAGACTCAGGATTCACTGGCATGGCCTTAAGAATGGACAGAGAGGGTGATCAGTGCCAAAAGCCTGGGCAGCATATGGAGATAGGTCTTCACATGACACAGGCCAAAGCTGGTGTTGCCTCAGTGCATTTCACAAGAGCAGGTCTAAGAACAAAAGGGGTTGTCTTAGTCAGTGGCTCTCAAAGTGCGACCCTTGAGCAGCATCCCTTGGGAAATTATTAGAAAGTAAATTAGAAGGCCCTTAATTTTAGCAATACCAACTTTTACTGCTGTTTGGTAATCAAAGCACCAGAAACAAATTCTGCAAAAAGAGATGCTTGAATAGTGCCCTATCCAAGGGACTTCTGAAATGCCATTCTTGCTGATATACAAACCAGTCACTGAATGAACAGTAAAGATACTCCCACTGCATCTGCTTATATTGAGAACACTGTGCCAAGTAGCACTGTAGGTGTATGACAACCATGTGCTTAGCAGACTTGATAGATTAGGCCTGTAAGGTGGGAATGTTGCAGTGCCCCTTACAGAGAAAGATGCCAAGTCACAGACCTGCTGTTGCAAGGTAACACAGCTAGCACAAGGAGGTCCAACTGCATTGTGCATACTGTACTCTAGTTAGGAGCTGTTACTATTATATTCTATGCCCTATGGCAGTTTGAGTACAGAGCATTGATCTGAAAATTGTGATGACTCGTGTGTAAGAAATGGGGTGGAGAACATGTGGATGACATCAAGGAAGAAAGAGAAAAAGGGTCTTGATGAGGAAGTGTGGGGACCTGTCTCACCGGTAACTTAGGTCACCTGTGAAGAGGTGGCCTGGAACCAAGGAAAGGCAAGTGCGTGCTGCTAGCCTGTTGCCCAGCCTCCCTCTTACCCAGAGACAATCAGATGCAGTGGGGAGTCAAGTCAAGCAAGAACTCGTTTATTGATAGGCAGTAAGTCTCTTTTATATCAGAACCCTAGGAGGGGGTGAAGGAACCAACCAATCATTTTAAAGGTCACCCTATTTACAAGTTGTTTAAGCCCTGACACCGTCCCCTGTTTTTAGTATCATATCTTAGCATAAATAACTTGAGCTAACTTCCTTTCTTACCATTTGTCAAGAAATTAGACATCAAAATGACCAACAGTCCAATTAAGAAGTGGGCTATAGAACTAAACAGAGAATTCTCAACAGAGGAAGCTCAAATGGCTGAAAGACATTTAAGGAATTGCTCAACATCCCTAATCATCAGGGGAATGCAAATCAAAATGACTCTCAGATACCACCTTACACCTGTCAGAATGGCTAAGATCAAAAACTCTGAAGACAGCTTATGCTGGAGAGGATGTGGAGCTAGGGGAACTCTCCTCCACTGCTGGTGGGAATGCAAGCTTGTACAACCACTTTGAAAATCAATATGGTGCTTTCTTAGAAAATTGACAATCAATCTCCCCCAACACCTAGCTATACCACTCTTGGGCATATACCCAAGGAATGCTCAATCATACCACAAGGGAACTTGCTCAGCTATGTTCATATCAGCATTGTTTGTAATAGCCAAAACCTGGAAACAACCTAGATGCCCTTCAACTGAAGAATGGATAAGTAAAATGTGGTACATATACACAATGGAAGACTACTCAGCAGAGAAAAACAATGACATCATGAGGTTTGCAGACAAATGGATGGATCTAGAAAAAAATCATCCTGAGTGAGGTAACCCAGACTCAAAAAGACAAACATGGTATGTATTCACTCATAGGAGGATACTAGATGTGAAACAAAGATGACTAGACTGCTATTCACAACTCCGGAGAGGCTACCTAGTAAACAAGACCCCAAGAAAGACACAGGGATCACCCAATGACAGAGAAATGGATGAGATCTACATGAACAACCTGAGTGGGGGTAATGAAGGGCAAGGGTCGAGGGAAAGAGAGCTTAGGGGAGCAGGAGATCCCAGCTGGATCAAGAACAGAGAGGGAGAAAAAAGAATAAGAGACCATGATAAATGAAGACCACATGAGAATAGGAAGAAGCAAAATGCTAGAGAGCTCCACAGAAATCCACAAAGATACCTCCACAATAGACTACTGGCAATGGTTGAGAGAAAGCCCGAACTGACCTACTCTGGTGATAGGATGGCCAAACACCCTAATAGTCATGCTAGAAACCTCATCCAATGACTGAGGGAAACCGATGCAGAGATCCATGGCCAGGCCCCAAGGGAAGCTCCAGGAGTCCAATTGGCGAGAGAGCAGAGGGTTTGTATGAGTGAGAATTGTTGAAACCAAGATTGGAAATAGCACAGGGACAAATAGCCAAACAAATGGAAACACATGAACTATGAACCAATAGCTGAGGAGCCCCCACCTGGATCAGGCCCTCTGGATAAGTGAGAGAGTTGATTAGCTTGATCTGTTTGGGAGGCACCCAGGCAGTGGGACTGGGACCTGTCCTTAGTGCATGAGCTGTCTGTTTGGAACCTGGGGCTTATACAGGGACACTTGGCTCAGCCTGGGAGGAGGGGACTGGACCTGCCTGGACTGAATCTACCAGGTTGAACTCAATCCTCAGGGGAGTCCTTGCCCTGGAGGAGATGGGAATGGGGGGTGGGCTGGGGAGAAGGTGGGGGGGGGAGGACATGGAAGGGGAAGAGAATATGTGCCTGATATGTAAAATTAAATTAAATTATAAAATAAAATAAAGAAAAGAAAAAAAAAGGAACTCATTTATTGATAGGCAGTAAACCTCTTTTATATCAGAAAATCTCAGAACCATAGGAGGGGATGAAGGAACCAACCAATCATTTTAAAGGTCACCCTATTTACAAGTTGTTTATGCCCTGACATCATCTCCTGTTTTTTAGTTTCTTATCTTAGCATAAATAACTTGAGATAACTTCCTTTCTCACTATTTGTCTTTAATCCCCATACAAACAACCCAAGCTAACTTCCTCTTAGCCATCCTTTGTATCCATTCTCTGCACAAACAGTTTAAACTAACTTCCTCTGGTACCACTTGTATCCACTCTCTGCATAAACAGCTTAAAGCTTAAGCTCTGTTTATCTAAATTTCTTTTGGCACCCTCTTTGCAGCCCATGTATGCCCTACAAGGAAGGAAAGGAGGAAAATAAGAAAGTATTATATCAGGATTTGCAAGTGAAGACTGGGTGGGCTCTCGCCCTTGTGCTCTCTAGTCTGATGTTTTAATCATTCAGCTACTGTGCATGGCCCATTTCTTCTTGGACCCATGTTGCATTGCTTTCTTTTAAGAATTTGGTTCCTGGGTCATTTGTAACTTATTTCTCCATGTCTGTTTGTTTCTGTATCCCTCTCTCTTTACTCACATAGTCTGAGACTTAAGTATGCCTATGGCCCAGTTGCTGAAGGGTTTGAGATTGGGTTCATCATTGACTGAAGGATATTTTGACAGAAATGTGTCACTGTTTGGGGATCAGAGCTCAGGAACTGATGTGAAACTCTTCTTTGTTTCATTCAACTTGAACAGCCTAGCTCACTACCTCTCCTGCAATAGCTTATCATTCTCCCTTCCTTGTACACAAAGTCATAGAGACATTTCATGTTCTGTTCTCTGGAGGTCCATGGTTGTAGCACAACCACACTAATCAAAGGGTGGGGGTGTTGCGGGATGTGCTTTGATTCTTTGCCTGTTGTTTCATACTTTGTCTTTTCCATTCTCTGCGATTAATAATAAAAGAAGAAATAAGCCGGGCGGTGGTGGCGCACGCCTTTAATCCCAGCACTTGGGAGGCAGAGGCAGGTGGATCTCTGTAAGTTTGAGGCCAGCCTGGGCTACAGAGTGAGTTCAGGAAAGGCACAAAGCTACACAGAGAAGCCCTGTTTCAAAAAGCCAAATATATATATATATAGCTCCAGGGCATGAATAAGGTTTGGGTATAAAGAGATACAATAGATGCCATTAGTAGAGTAAAACTTTCAAATAGTTTAGCCTTGAAGAATATATATTGAATTAGAAATGCTGTGATCCTTGAGTCATGATCTCTAACTGGTAAGACTGCTGTGTCTATTACCTGCGTGCTTTAGTAGACTAGACCAGGAATGCGAGGGATTTAAAAGATTAAGTGAAGGCCAGTAAGAAGGCTCATCAGTAAAGGTACTTACTGCCAATTCTGACAGCCAGAGTTCAATCCCCCAAATGCACAAGGTAGAAGGAGAGAACCTGTTGCCAATTGTCCTCTGACCTTCACACACACACACACATAAACACACACACACACATACACACATAAACACACACACACACACACATAAACACACATACACACAGAAACTAAATTTAATTTAACTTTTAAAAAAAGATTAAGTTCACAGAATTAATGTGTTTGCTGGTAATGAACAAGAGGACAAGAGCGATGTGACATCATTTCCTGTGAAGACTCTACCACTTTCTATAGAACTGGAGCTCTGACCTCTCTTAATATTAGTTTCTCCTTCTGGAAAATGAAGATCACTTCAGGAAGGAATTGTGGGAGTACTAAATGAAATACTGTCCAGTACTAATACAAGCTCTGGTTGTCATACAAAATAAGAATGAGTGAGAACTGTCTGTCTTACAGTTATATAATTATTATTCAAAGGTAGTATTCTTGATTTGGCCCATACTATTTCCTCCCTTCACTAATTCACTGGTTACTTATGCAGTTCTCTGTTGGCTGATTCTTATCTCTTGTCAGTTTCAGAGTCACAACAGCCATCTCTGAAGACACACTGTCATTTCAAAGCACTGGCTAACTACAGCCCAGACTGACAGTGACGAATAGCTCCACAGATCCTGTAATATACTCTGACATTTCCCAGAAACTCCCGTATGCCACTACATTGTGTCCCTCCTGTTTTGTGCTTCTTTACTCTCGGCAGATTTCATATGTAGTTTCTGAAGGTGAACATCATCTTCCTCTGAAAAATAATCCAGCAAGAACCAGTGGAGAGTAATTGGCCTTCAGGAAAGCATCACTGACAAGTCAAAAGATAGAAGGTGAATTAAATACACTTTTTCTTTCTTTTATACTTTCAGCATGTACATGTCCACATTCTTCCAAGGAAAGCAGGGGACTTCCGCAGGAATGACAACATCTATGATGAGGTGAGTCTGTCCTTTGTGACATCATTTGATTACAGGGCCTGTTGGTATGATGAAATCAACCGAGTTAACTAGATGTCACCCCAGACATGATCTAAAATGGTATTCTACCCAGTAGGACTTGAGAAGTAGCAGAAGAAGCTAAAAGGCTAAGAGTGACTATCAGGGGTAAAATAAATGAATTATGATTTTTTTTAAACTGATGAAACCCAATAGCAAACCAAGTGTTCTTGTGATATCTGCTTTGTCATGTTTACCAGGACACTTAATATCTGTGTGAAGACATGACCCTGAATCTCCACAATGTAAAGTGTTACCAATAAAAATCAAGCTGAATGACATATGATTCTTCGAGATGAATGTGCTAACGTTGGGAGCTGGGGAGATGGCTCAGTGGATAAATGGCTTCCAATGTAAGCATAAGAGCCTGAGTTTACTAGAACCCTAGAAGCCCTATAAAAAGCTGAGAATAGCAGTACATGCATGTATGTAATCCAAGCGCTAGGAACAAAATGGTCATGAAGTAGATGGGCAGATCCCTGGAGCTCACTGGCCATCAATCTAGTCAAAACAGTGAGCTACAGGGTCAACAAGACCCTATCTTAAAAAAGAAAAAAAGATGGGAAGTTATGAAGGAATATACTCAGTGCCAACCTCTGGCATATGTACATACATATGCATGCACACTAGCATGTACGTACATATATACACACCATATACATACAAAGAGCATGCTGCCTTTGCATTTAGCCCACTTTTGTCTCCACTTGTCTCTCCAAAGAGCGTATCTTCAAAGTGGATCTTTGAGTTATCCTCTACAGAAACAATGTTGGTTTACGTGATGTGTGAGAGGCGTGTCTCCTGAACATTCTAGAAGTTGGATGACTTCTGGATCTTTCCATCCAAAGATACAAATGTCAAGTCAGCACTATATGAAGCATCAAGGGCTGCATGATTCTACTCTAGGGTCTTGTCCACATGAGAACCTTCTAGTGTCTACGTATGCTGTGTGGAACACTGCCTATGATAGAATGGGTTAGAAGAAAATGCAGTCATTTCAGTTTACATATTGTCTGTAGCAATGGAAGGCAAAATACATTCCATGCTTTTGAGCACTGCTCAGGTGTTGCCAGTGCCCTAGAGTGACTGTTTTAAAAGCACTTTGGCTGTGACAAGGAAAGCTGCTTGGCCTGATTAGCATTATCTGCCCTGGGTGTCACATAGGATAGGCAGATAATAGTCATGTATTTGATATTCCTCTTCCAGCCCTTTGGAAACAATTTCCACTTTTATTTATAATTTTGATTGTTTATTATGTGTCTCTGTCAACTAGACCTATAAGAAGATAAGATCTTCAACTTGTCCCTAGGGGTCACATGGACAGTACATCGCTGCATATGTTCATAGGATTTTTCCTAATTAGCTTGGCATTAAAATGGCTATCCAAACATTGTAAATAAAGAATGTCAGCATTTAATAAGTCCTGGGACTTGTTGGGTCACTTGATGCATTTTCCAACACTTGCTATGAACTTATGTAGGGTAGACACTGTTTAGCCGCTAGTTTTGAGTGCCTACTTGTGACCTAGTAGCTGAAACTCTTATATTTTAGGGATATCTTTGCCTCTAGAGATTATGTTTAGGTAGATGGCAAAGGCACATGGTAATAAATTATTATATGTATCAAAACCCTTGCAGGTGATTCTGATATAGTTCTAGGTGTAAGAGTAGGTACTGTGCACAGTATGGGCTTCCCAAAGCCTCTAAACACTCTAATGTGAACTCAGTTTCAGCAGATGTAGATGCAGATTGGGGATTGATAATGGCTTAGTCTGGGTAGGAAGAAAATCAGAGTTACAGGATCATTATAGAGAGATATATTAAAAACACAAGTACACAACTTATTAACGTAAACCAAGGTTAATAAAATGTTGCCAAGTATAATAGGGTATTCTAATGAATACATTACCACATGATTTATATACAAGTGAATGCTGCTGGAGGCATTCAAAGTGCTTGAAAACACTGTTTCCTTAGGCTGATCAGTCACCTTGAATCTTATTTGTGTTCCAAACATGCTATTGACAGAAGCTGTGTTTCAGGTCCATACAAGACACAATGGCTGACATTGCACAGTACCTGGCCTTTCATCTAATACTCTCACCCTTCTCGCATGCTCTAGTGGCATCTCTAGCCTCACAAAGAAAGCAACACATGTTACTACATCCCATATGTCCCCTCTATATGACGAAGTAATTTCCATAAGAATGATTTTTTCAGTCAGTATTAGCTTATAAAATGCTCTACAGAGATAAAGACTAGAAAGACATTGAACAACAGATTCAAGTTCATTGCAACCTACAGAGGAGGTAACAGCCCATAAAGACACTGGGCTGCTGTGTCTTAATTTTCTTATCTTTAAAATGGATAATTCTTACCACTCCGAAACTTGGCATGTGTATTATGTGACATACAGTGCCTAAATAAGGGTGTTGAGGATTGGTACATACTAAACAGTTATTAATAGGTTGCACTTATTGTTGTTGTTGCTAATTTTGCCTTTGAACATATACAGAGGGTAAGTGATGGGTAACCTAGATTTCAAACTAGGCTGTTGGATATCCTCATTTAGCACTATTTT
Source organism: Peromyscus leucopus (assembly GCF_004664715.2). NCBI lineage: Eukaryota > Metazoa > Chordata > Mammalia > Rodentia > Cricetidae > Peromyscus > Peromyscus leucopus. The sequence continues at coordinate 87,388,406 of NC_051070.1, read as the reverse complement.
CCAGAGTGAGTAAAAATCACGTTTCCAATTTTCCCTCTGCCTTTAGCTGCTCAGCCTCAGTTTAATCTTCCTCTTTGTTTGAGAAGCCTCTCTTTTGAGTACATAATAAGGTAATGTCTAGTAAGAGGCATGGTGAGCATGTAGCATCATGCAGGCATTATTGGTACAAGATGCAATGTACATTAGACTGAGTGATCTTAATCAGAAATGATAGGGTGATGAGGGATGACATTCTTTATACTGATGAAATCACTCACTGTGGATTATGTATCTCTTTATGACACAACAAACAGGCTTCCTTGAAGGGAGACAGGTGGGAAATAGGAAGAGCAAGTGGCCAGCTCAGTGAATGGAGTTGCACTCCTACTATTGCAGACTTACGGTGTGATTCCGAAGAAGTCCGTTGTTAAATTTGCTCCTAAGGCTCCCTTCTGTGAGAGCACAGCTTTAAGAAGAATAGTGAGAACTGAAGAAGACTCACAAAAATGGTACAGGATGGCAAGTTCTGGAAACAGAAAGGGGAAGAAGATTTGTGACAAAGATACTTATAAGGGGAAACAGAATATTTATAGATAGAGGACAACAGAGTCACTGTTTCTAAAATTCTGGAAATGTTTTGAAATGACACTAAACATGTTCTGTGTGACATTAATATGTCTGTGTGGCTGCTAAACAGAGATCTAGGAGTATCAGGCTGCAAGGAGACAGATGTCAACATCAAGAAAGGAAAGATCACATTTAGGAAAAAGCTTCTAACAGTTAGAGTGACCTTTGTGTGAAAGGGTGATTCCATCCTTTGATTCCCTCCGGTCAGAATTGTTCAGAAGTGTGTGTGGTCACTGTGTGGACCATGTGGTTACCCTTCCTGCCTCTCCTTATCTGGCCCACTTTTTTTTATCACCACTTGTAGATTCTGCAAGCTCTGTAACAAATGGTGCCTTTCTGTTATTGGTATTATGGCACTTGGGCAGCTGCCTAACAAAGCATTCTTTGTTTAGTTCCAAGAAACACAAGATGTAACTCTTTCTTGACTTTCATGAGACTGCACTCTATCGACTCCTCATTTCCAGCCTCTCCTTGCCTTTTCTCTAGCTCAGCATTGCATGTTGATGATGGGGGGGGGGGGAGCTTGGCTTCTTTCTTGAATGTGTTTAGTTGTTCCCTGCAAAGCACTTTTTAATGATGTGCTTCATTTTTGTCTGCAAAGTACTTTTTAATGAGACTGAATGCTGTTAAGCATGTCACTCATGCTGTAGGTCAGTGAAGCTCCCACGATTCTGTCTCTTACATATACTTTCATCCTTCACTTAGGATGTGTCTATGTGTCTTTGCAGCGTTTCCTCACACTAAGCATTAAAGTCTTTCCCACAAATGTAGAATGAGAGGTCAGTATGAGCAGTGCTGGTTCCCAAAGTCATTTATTTTTGAGCTCCTGTCCCAATTCATCTCTTGTCTCTACCATTCAAGTGTTACTGCTCTCAGGAACATCTGCCTGGCTCGACATTTCATGCCAAACCATCTGTAATATTTGTTTCAGCTTCCTGTTTGTATGCTTATTTACAATGCTGTGGCCCAAAGTGACTTCTTCAGATTCAATGCTGGATCCTGCCCACTTTTCTGTCACTAGTGACTCTCCTTCTCATACAGCTTGCTTTTCCCAAACTTAGCAATGGTATTATGACCTCAGGGCCTTTGTACGAATTGTTCTCTTTGCCTGCAATGTCTGCCATCTGTTCTGATTCATGTCCGTCTGTGTCTTTATCCAAAACCTAGGTCTAAAAGAGCACTTCTTACTTTTTTCTTGCTTTAGCTAAAATAACCAGCTTACCATGGTAGCTCCTTCCTATTAACATGTCTGTTATATCCTTAACAACCCACTTAAGATAATTTTTAGTTTATATGCAATGCCTGCATTCCCCAAGTGTATTGTAAAGATTTGAGAGCAGGGACTAAGTCTGGTATAGGGTGGGCCCTCAGTTACTATCTGTAAATTAGATGCACATATGGCAAGACAAGAGTCACATATCAAGAACTTGATATCCCCTATAAGCTAAAACATAATTTAAAAGTAGAGTGCATCTTGCTTTCAGGGGGTTGATTCATTAACTCATGGCTTCACTATATGTGAGTGGAACATGGTGCTATCAGTCATCTAAGGTTAATTTAATGGGGCATTGATGAAATAGAACCCTTTGGTCAGAAATCAGTGTGCTGCAGAAGGCTGAAAATTGTGGCATACCAGAAAGGTTTGGAGACGCAATTATAAACCTTGTCTGATTGCTAAGCAAGTCTGGTAGACTTGTGTCAAGGAGGATAAGTAACTTTCCCCTTTGAAACCTAGATCTGTCTTCCTGTAACAAATATAGATGTGAGGTTTGCTGAAAGCAGGCTGGAAAGCCACTCTGCTTTCATTCTTTGATTATCATCCTGGAGTTTATCTTCAATTGTTCTCCCTCAAGTTTTGTGCCTTAGATTTGTTCTTATGCATTTTACTTATCCTTCCAACCACCACATTTCAGAGCATGAGCCTCTCTCCTCTCTCCAAACTGAGTGTAAACTCCACCCTTTCTAAAACATATAGCTACTTTTTCACTGTTCTCCATATAGCTATGAGTAGCTCCCGAACTCTGTGTTCTATTTTCGTGGAACTTATATGAATTATATAAAGCCTTCTCTGAACTCTGCAGGACCTCTATTATCTTGACAAGTTGATGGAGGTTATGATAATGACACAAATGGTTCCTTGGTTCAAAGAGCATGCATAGCTAATGTAGAGGAGGGAAGTGCCCATTGCTTAATGCCACAGTACATCATTTCATTAGCTCAGTAAGACTTACCTTGACTTTGGCTTAGATAAGCACACTTATAACTGGATTGGTCAATTCATCAGATGTTTATGGGTGATATCGAATAGTTATGATTGCATGCTCTGTATAAAATTCATCCCTTTTCTTTAAAAGAAGTGCCTAATATTAAAGCAAAGGAGCAATGCAATCAGCAATTGGAAAAAAAATCAAGCATGAACTTTATAGACAGAGCAACCATGGGTTCAAGAATGTCATGGAAAACAATTGTTTGGTTTATTGCAATATATAAACAAAATTAATTTACTCAAATTCAGGTCATTTGGCCCAGAAGGCTTGAGAGATGCATTATATTGTTGATGATATTTATTGTTGAACTTGGACCTCTTTCACACATCATTTGACAATGCACTGAAAGCTCATGGATCCCTAGTTGATTTTACAAAAAGGAAAGAATGTTTCAGTGAGACAGTTAATTCGCTGTTCTCTCATCTGGGTTCACTGATCTCTTCCTAGTGATTGCTAAGCTTCTGAGTTCATGAGAATTTTAGAATGCAAACATTGACACCTCTTCTTCAGATTAAAATTGCAACTTTATGTGTTTTTGCATTCTTTGGGACTTTTAAGTCAAAGAATATGGGTATGATCTGCTCCTTTTCCTCATAAAAATAAATATTAAACAAAGTCAGGTTGGCTTCATACTGAGTAGTGTTACTAAGCATGGTAAAAAGGCAAAAGACAATAAGGTTGATAATGGTGGGTTGGGGGTCTCCAAAGACAATCATGAACTCATTGTTCATCAATGAATCAGATCAAAAAAGGGAGGCAGAATAAACAACTGGTGAATTTCAGATGCCTGTATGAGTCCCATAGCAAAAGATGTTGCTTCTACTGCATCTGTGTGTTTCTCGTTAGAATTTACTTTAAGAGATGTTATACTAGGTCGTCTTTTTCTCAAATTTTCTCTGCTATGTCATTTGAATATCTTCAGCTGAATGTTCGTAATACATTAGTAAAAATGGTGTGAATCATATGTCACACTATGTGTGACATTCATAGCAAAAGCACTTCATTAATCCTCCCTCATCGTTTCCTGAATAGACTTTACTGGGCAGAGTTCATGTAACCTTCATGGTAAATTCAATCTGTAGACATATCCCATAGTACAGCTAGAAGATGCTTGGTAGTGAAGATGGAAAATGCCTGCTCTGTGATACTCTTGTTTCTGATGTCCCTCTGTCTTCTGTCATGTCTTTCACAGGATAATCCTTAGTCTTACTGATGGATGCAGTCAAGCATCCATGAGTCACAATGTCTAAAGAATAGGCTATGTGTGCATTTAAAAATCTTCATTTGTTTATAGTCAATGTTCTTGACATAACTGCTAATAAGTTATCACTTAAGATAAAAGATTTTGACAGTTTATAAAGCTATTATGCAATAAACAAACTACTAAGCAAAAATTCTTCTGAATCGATAGTATTTAGAGGATTGAGAATGTAGGACTCAGAGAAGAGGAAAAGTCACTATAGAAATAAGTTATGATTGAAGGGTTCACAACGCGGTTCCATTTGCAGGGCGGACACTTCCGTCCAGCCACTTCCGCATCAAAAGCGTCCCGTAGCCAGGATACCGGTGGGCCCGGATGTCTCCACCCAGCAAGTTCCGGGCCAAGGGGTCTCGCGTGATCAGAGTCCCGTGACGTTGCATGGTGATGCAAGCGCGCAGCACCACCATGTGCTCTACGTACACACGTAGAGTAGTGACGTGACCTGGCCACGCCCCCAGCCGGTTTTAAAAGTCCGGCGCCATATTCCCCACTCCCCTTCTCCACGCACGTGTCTCTCCCACAGGCCTGCGCACTTTCTATCCTTTGTTTCTAATAAACTCTATAAGCGGATTCTGTCGTGTTTCCTGACGTTCCTTGCAGGGTAAGAACACAACGCAGCCAGAAAACTAACAATGATCACAAACAGTAGATAAAGCAGAGAGAAGACAGATATTAATTAATCATTAATATATTTTTGTCAGTGGAAATTATTATGATATCAAAGAGAAAAGATCCCAAATACTTGATCTACTCTCTTGAAAGAACAACATAAAAATAAATAAGAATTATTAAGAAGGAAGAAAATAATTAATGCAAGTTTTATATTCTAAAGAATTTATAAATGATTTTGCTTTTTGGCTATCAGCTAGCAAGCCTTTAATGAAACATTCATATACTTAAAAATAAACTTTATAATAAGCCCCATTACTTCTATAATTGGAACAGGATACATCTTTGAAATACATATGTTACATGCCAGCAGAAGGGTGTCATAATGCTGTCAAGATTTTGCTTTTGTTACTACCAGGTAATATCCACTATTGAAGCCCCCAGTCCCTAGTCAGTACTCACCAATAGAAGACTAGTATATTTATGAATTTTTAGATTAAGAAAGATAAAAAAGAGCAGGTGAAGTTAAATTTACTAATAGAATTTTAAACTAAAACAATCATAAGATTATCATTTCAGATATATATATATAGCTGCTATAAAATATTATTAATAAGATATTTATATTATCTTATGTTATGTCTTTGAAACAGTACATATTGTACATTCCTGATACATTTCAGTTCACAATAGCCACAGGTGATGGGTGAATACTAAATTAAATAGGATAGTTCTCGGATTCTTTAAATCCAGAGAACTTTGAGGGTATTATTATTATTATTATTATTATTATTATTATTATTATTAAATGGAACTGAATGCAAAAATTGTTTTATTTTCATCCTACCTATCTAAACCCAGAAGATAGTAATGTGTTTTTCATTACCCTCAAAATATCAAAGTACAAGAGTCATTAAATGATTACTATGGGGCCTATTGTCTCTTGTCAAAGATCTTCTTGGAATTTTAAATGAAATGACCAGTCAGATCCCTACATGGAAGGTACATTCATTCTCTGTCTGTTAGTACTACCAGGGATGCTCATGAGACTATCTGTAGATGATTTTCTAAGTGGTCTTATTAAATAAAAAACACAGAGCCAAATATAGTGGTGGAAGCCTTAGAGAGATCAGAGAAATAGGGAAAGCCACCAGCTAACCTTACATCACCAACTCTGCAGCTTCCAAATGTGAATTACTTCCTGTCTACCCACATCTATATTCCTTGCTGTTCTGCTATCTGATTTGCTCTCTCCCTTCAGCTTCCTCTTCCTGTACAGCTCTGTCACTTCCTGTCTGTACAGACCTCTAGACCTCCATGGTTAACTAGTGTTGGAATTTAAGGTATGTGCCACCACACCTGGCTCTGTTTCCAGTGTGGCCTTGAAACACACAATGAGTTCCTGCCTGCTAAGTGATAGGATTAAGGGCATGTGCTACTGTTGACTGACTTCTTTGTTTACATAAAACAGCTTGCTATTTCCTCTGATCTCCAGGCAAGCTTTATTTATTCAAGCACAAATAAAATATTACCACATTTCAGCACAAATAAAATATCACCACAACTATCCATGGACTTGGAGGACAGGAGAGGCACTGTTTGGGCCATTATTTCTCCTGACAATTGCCTTTGAAATGGGTGTCCTAGTTGGCCTTCGTGAGGGTGGCTGAAATCTCTCATTCAGTTTTGAAAGGAGATGCAATGTCTTTTGTGGTAACATCATATAAGGTTACATGTGGGGATCTAGAGCCAACTTATTTTGTGTTCAGTTCCTATTGCATGTACTTGAACAAATTGCCCACTTTTCCATGTCTTAGTTTTTTCATCTCCAACATATATGTAGGATTGCTATGAAAATCAAATAGCTTTTTCATATGAAACCTTAGGACACATGAGAAGTGCTCAGTAAATATTTTATCATAATTTCCGTGAGTATTAGTAGTATTATCATTATCCAGACAGACTATTGTGGGGAGCTGGTAGAGTGAGTTTGATAGGCAAAGGTCAGAGGCCATCTTCTAATTACAGAGAAGCCATATGAGAGTTCTGTTACCATATGTATGCGAACTGAGAGCCTTCAAGGACAGCCATTCATGAGCACATTAAACCTTCAAACAGTCACAAGTAGGGAGCTTCCATGATCCTGTGATGTAGCCATGAGAAAAAATTCTCTGGATTAGAATTTTATTCTAAGGCTTTCAGATCACTCCAACAGACTAGCAAGAAGTATTTTCAAGTAATTGTTCTGGTGTCCAACTTCTACCTCCCAACTTAGAAGCATACTTTGAAATATATTAGGTATTTTTCTATTTAAGAAATTGAAGAAAAGCCTTCCATATTTATATATCTCTAAATTGTATACACCGGACTAGCATAGTAATTCATCCCATATCTTTTAGTATTGAACTTACTATGTAACCTCAATATCTCTCATAACATGTACTTGAAATGAAAAGTGAAAGGAATCCAATAACATGAGGCTTCTGGATTAGATTACCAGTCATCATCTAATTCTTAGATTTTTGTCCACAACAGAATTGATGAAAAATAATAATGGAGTGAAATTGTCATTTAATGAGCCACAGTGATCTGGACTCTGTCAGGGTCTGTGCACACATCACCTTATCTTACAGACATTGGGGTAACTGCAACAGAAGCTGAGCCTCACAGGGACACTTCTTCCTAGACCTCAGTGGCAAAGCTTGTTTACACTTCATCTGTTGGACACAAAGCCTTCTCTCTATCACCCTTTGCTTTGATCTTGATTTTTATGGAAAAGCATTTTTCTGCTCTCTCTCTCTCTTTCTCTCTCTCTCTCTCTTCTAAATATCTTGTAAGCCTTACAAGTCTTGGACATACCCCTGCTAATTAAGTTGGTAAAACATACATTGAAGAAAACAGCACTTTACAAAGTTAACTTTTTTTTTCTCCTTTTAGGATATGGCCCATGAGTTTGCCAGTTTAGGAACTTCATTATAACTCCTTTTTGTAGTTTTGTTTAAACACAAGGAAATCAGCAACATACTCTAGCCCAGCTCCTACAATTCCCAAGGTCATTCTTTCAAAGCTGATTTTGTGCACCAAACCTCTTAAATACTTTTGCATGCCTTATAGTGTATTCATGTCACAATAACACACACTAAAATATTTAAAAGGAAATCACTGCCTTATTTTTTCTCCAAAAGAAACAGCTCTTGCTTACAGCTCTCAATGGGCCGTAAATATCTTCTGGGCAGCTGTGCCAGCGCCCGTTGGAAATCCATCCTACATAGTAGTAACTAAGGAACTCATAGAATATTCCCTTTGCACTGAAATGCAGACGTGTTCTAGCATGTATATTTTTCTTTTGGAAGAATTTTGTTTCTCCTCATTGTTAGAAGGACTTTGCATGCTTGGATTAAGTGCACTGTGAACTTTCTGCTCATTTTCTCTGGTGATTTTCGCCATAAGTTGATGTCAGGACTGAGGTGCAGTTGAGTTTTTTTTCACTAGATAAAAGCAACCAAACATGTTACATAAGTCGCCCACCCCACACATAGTGCACGAGAGCACACACACACACACACACACACACACACACACACACACACACACATCAGATGCATGTATCATGCACATGCATGTATTTTTTATGGAATAGTTACTTACATCTTATCTCAAATGTGAGAACTTTGGGAATTTGGCACATTCACTTGCTCTCAAATCTGGATGAGGATGAATTAGACTTGAGAGAGCATAGAGCAAGATTGTCCTAAGTGATGCTTTCAAAACGTAGAGGAAAGATTGGGTGCGATTTGACATTAACAAACTAATTAGTTAGTACATCCAAGAGGACATTGACTTATGTTTCTTTTCATCAGGTGCAGAAACTAAGGCACAGAGAGACCTTGTAACTTTTTTCAGGACAACAGAGAATCAGGGACACTCCTTAGATTCATATTTAGGCTGCCTGTTTCCAGCCTGGCTGTCCTTCATGGAACGGCCTCCACAAACACTCAAAAATGTCTTCATTCCCTTCCTCCTCACTACCTCTGACACACAGAAACCTCTACCTCATAGGACAGGTTCTCCAGAATGCTAGATGTACTAGATCTGTATTTCTCCAGTCCTTCAAATGCAGAGTCTCATTTTCCCCTTTCTCAACTCTGGCTTTCATTTGTCAGCAACAAGGCCTCATCCTTTCTCGGCATTGCCTTCCTTTCTGTCAAAATGTCCTTTTTGTACCTCAATTGTACACAACAGCAGTTCACATTCTTAACCTTCAAGGGATAACAATATTTTTCAAACTAACAAGGCCTAGAAGAGAATGGAATTTTAAAACTGGAATATCAAACCTTAATCTAGCCATCAGTGGGACTAGTAACTCTAAAACCAAAACACAAAGGCCAGCTCAGTAGCCTGCGTGCATGTGTGGGGTCTACCTGAAAAGTAGTTTGGTGAATGTCTCCCTGGAAACCCCATCAGTGCTCTCAGTGACAGACCCATCCACATGAACTTCCACATTTGGAACCACGTCACCCTGACAAACAGTAACAGACATTTCTCTGTCCCCCTCTAAGCTTGAAAATGGTCTTATCTATGTCATAGTTTCTTAGTTACCCCAGAGTGACTTCTGACTTTGAATATGGGAAGTGAGCCCCAAGCCAAAAAATACAGAAAATCTTTAGAAAGGGAAAAAGATCAATAATGATTATGATGATAAACAGAAACACCAACCAAATGACAAAGAAAGCCAAGCACACCCAAGCCAGAAACAGATTTGCCACTTGATAAACCAAAAGAATGTATAGACAGGTCAACACCTTCAATATTAGCACATAGAGATTTAGTTTAGACTTCTTACCTCCACTAGTCAGATAATAAATTTGTCAAGTCACCGTGTTTCTTCCAATTTCTGTAGCAACAAATAAGAAAATGGGTGTAACTGTCCAATGTAGGACCTAGCTTGGCATTGGGCCAGTTCCTCTTCCACTTGGATGCTGAGTCAGTGCTGAAGAGTAGGGCTAGCAGTGGGGTTGCCTTCAGATACAGGAGAGGCCCAAGGAGCTGTCACTACTCTGAAATATTAGCCTGCTGCACATGAGTGAGAAATTAATGCAGTGTCTATGCTGTACTGTAAAGTAGAAGCCACAAAGTCACCAGATCATGCAGGGTCATAGAGTCTAGGGAAAAAAGTGACCACTTGGTGACAGGGTATCTGAAAGTCCTCCCATGGAGACTCAGATCCTGGCTCTGTGACTGATGAGATTAGGGGCCATTCATTTTGTCCGCAGCTTGTTTCCCTGCACTCCAACTGATACGGATCCATCTTGGTCACCTCAAAGTCTGCTTTCAGCTCCGGTTCCTTGTGATGCTATGACACTAAATAGTTCAATTTGGAAAGAACCATTTGCCCAAAGACCCCTTCCCTTTGATTTCTTAGACAAGGCCACATTGGCATAGCAGAAAGAATATTTACACTGCAGTTGACTTTTAAAACTCACAGAGAGTGGAAGATAAAAGGAAAACACACCAGATGGGGTGTGAGCGCTCTACTATTTCAAAACATAGCCATTTCCACTAAATTAGTTGGCACAAACTTAGACTTAAATATCATCCTGATTGCTATTTACACTTGTCAAAGTGACAACAGTAGTGTGTTTCCAAAGGAGGAAGATGGTGCTAAGTCTGATGGGAATGTTTTTGGAGGTTTATTTTTTTGCATGGAAACATTAAGAGAATAATGAGTTGAATATAAAAATATCATGGAAATCATGAATGCAATTGAGATCTAACTCAGCACCTGGGTTTCTAGGAACAGACTCTGAGAAAATACTGTGAGCTTGTCTGAATGCATGCACATCCCTTGAGTAAATGTCAGTGTCTTTAATTTTGATGGGTCCTATATGCTGTGATACTTGACACATTGTTAGTTACAGACACTTTTGAAAACCCTTCCCCAAGCTAGTTATGTATTTTCAAACATACACTTACAAGACAGATTAAACTTCGAGCTTGCTTTTAGAATTGTGGAAGTCCTAACTGAAGAAGTAGAGAGAAGAAGCTAGTCCTGACTGAAGAAGCCCCATAGAGTAGAGAGAAGAGTGAGCTTGGAGTCCAGAAGATTACTGTGCTGTACTTCTGAAGGAAATATTTTGAGAATGAGAAATAGTCCCCAGAATCCCCAGCATTTCAATGCCTGGTCCCCAGTTGTCAGTGCTGTTTAGGGAGGCTTAGGAGTCATGGCCTTGTTAGAGGAGGTGTGTGGCTAGAGGTGAACATTTAGAGTTTAGAAGCTGGCCATTTCTAGTTCATGCCCTCTGCTTCATGTTTAACATACAAGATAGGCACTTGGCTGATGCTCTGGACCCATGAGGGTTGCCTGCAGGCTCTGCTCCCCTGTCATGGATGCTAATCCGGTGGAACCAGAAACCCTTTCTTATTTAATTTGCCTTGGTATTGGGGTTTTATCAATAGAAAAATAACGAATACAATTGCTAAGACTTGCTTTGTTTTAAAAGGTTTATGCACATTCATACCCACCTAAAATCAAGGGATGGTATTCATGGCCTTTAGGTTCAGTATTTCTTTGTAAGCTCCAGCTCTTTGAATTCAAAAATATTGTACTAATTTATTCTGGGAGTAAATGTCAGATGTGCACTGTCAGGATATCCAGTGAGGACGGGAGAATCTTCTGCAAGGGAAATTCCTCAAGGACTTTGAATAGCACTATTCATCAGGAATCCAGCAACTAAACATACCCAATGTCCAAATCTCTCATCTTTTAATTAAAGGTTCACTCCTAGAGTTACACAATAGGTTCCAGAAAACTAGCCACTTATATAAACTTTTATTTGTACCTTTTAGGTTTGTGTGTGTGTGTGTGTGTGTGTGTGTGTGTGTGTGTGTGTGTGTGAGAGAGAGAGAGAGAGAGAGAGAGAGAGAGAGAGAGACGGACAGACATATAGACAGACAGAGACAGAGACACGACCAAAAGACAGACAAAAATCAGAGAAAAACAGAGAGGAGACAGAACTTTTTTATTTCCAGTGTTTGATGATTATAAAATATCATTGAAGTATACAATATAATTGTCTATAATCTTAAGAATCTTTTTAAGTTGCAAGGTAACCTCTAAGTGGTAAGAATTCACCTTTCTAGTATTTTTATTAGTAGAGGAAGTTAACCTATTGCAATTTCCTGTTCTCTAATGTGCTTTTCATTTAAATATATAAAAGATTTGTCAGGCATTGGTTAGTTATACCTAGACATACAAATTCAAGTGATCAGGTGTTCAAACTTAATGCATCTCATAATAGAGACCATGCAGTGATTGCAGAAAATGCCCCTCTCCTCACATTTATCATTACTGATAACACCCCCATTCTAAACTAAGCTTAAAATTCTTGAATATTTTCCACTGGTTTTCTGAATTACTGGTTTTACTTCTGTTATTGTGATAAAATACCCTTACATAGGGCAAATTTGGTGAGAATGGATTTTTTATTTTATTTTTTGGCTTACAATTCCAAGCTGCAAACCATCATTTTGGGAAAATCAAGGCAGAAACTCAAGCAGGCTGTCACAGCCACAGTTGAGAGCAAAAAGAAAATAGTGCACTGTTGCTTATGCATTGCTCTTGGCCAGCTTCCCCTCTGTGACACAGTTCAGGATTCCCCTGAAAAGGGAATGGCACTGCTCACTGCGGGCTGGCCATGGCCTCATCAATTCACAATAAAGACACTTCCTCATAGCATTAGCTGTATTATTAAAGATATCTATTTATTTATTATAAAGCCCACAAGCCGACCTGGTTTATGTAATTCCTTAATTAAAGCTCTCTTTCCAGGTAACTCTAGGTTATGTTGACATTTAGAAGTATGTGGCATAGCAGGTTATATTATATTAGCTATTCTTGCCAGACTACTGGTAATTCTTATTTTTGTCTGGTCGGAAGTCTTCATATGTTGCTATCTATCTGGGATTGTTTTACAAGCTTCCAAAATATTGTCTTTAGTCTGCTCTTCTCAGTTTTGTTTGTTTTGCTTTTGGGTTTTTGTTTGTTGTTTTTTGAGGGGTTTTGTTTGTTTGTTTGTTGTTGTTGTTGTTTTGCTTTGTTTGTCCTTGTGTTTGGGATTTGTTTGTTTGATTGCTTTTTCTAGGCAGTGTTTCTCTGCATATCCCAGTCTGGCCTGGCCTGGAACTCTGTAGGTTAGGCTGGCCTTGAATTCACCTGTGTCTGTCTCCAAGTGCAAGGATTAAACCTGAGCATCACTATACCCTACATCTTTTCTTAATTATCGAGAAAATTCCATGATTTTTTTTCAAATCATTTTACTTGCCTAGCAAGTCCCTGAGGTTTGAAGTGTGAGACACTGATATAATTCTAAAACACAGCAATCATGTACCTCCCTAAGACTTCCCTCTTCACAGCCTTTTTTCTTAAGGCATGGATTTCTAAGCTAAGTGCCTAATTCTGTATCTAGAGCATAGCAGTAAAACTTACCCTGGTATTGATCATGGTATTCAGGTGGTGGTGGTGTGTTTTGCTGGACACTAAGATGGGAAGCAGAAAGAGAACACACCTCTTTTCCTCATTACCTTGTCACCCTGTGGCTGTCCCTTTCTTCTGGCCATCATTAGCCCACAGCCCTGTGTTCTGTGTCCAGGTCCCTGAATTTCTGCCACACACATTGGCAGGCTAGTTCCTTTAAGTGCACAGCCCTTTATTACAGAATCAGGGAAGTTCCAGCTTCTGAGCTGATTTTCCAAGAACCTTTTAAATGTTGCTTTGCTCTCTTGACTTACAAGTCTCTGACAGTAAACCAGCCCCTCCCCGCTTCTGCCCCTTCTACTTGATGTTTAGGATGATTCTGAACGTGCTACCTCTGGCCTCACCCTGTCCATATTTCTGAAGAAGTTCCCTGAGGATGCCCAGTTTCTCTAGACCTTCCCACATGCTTTACCCTACAGTTCTTAGAACAAGAGAGTACAAAGGGTTTAAATCTCAGTGCATCTGAATAATAAGAGTCAAGTTTATGATTGACCTCAGGTGGACTAAAAATAATTTCATCATCATTTATAGCGCACCCTTGTGTCATTCACTAAATGGAATCATCCATTTTAATACAACTTTATTGAAATATAATTCAAATGCTATGCAGTTCATTTATTTAAAGTATATAATTTAATAATTTCATGTGATCTGCTAAGATTTTATTAGGGTAAAGTTTCAAAAGGTTCATGTTTTTTTTTTTTTTTTTTTTTTTTTTTTTTTTTACCATATACAAGTATTTCATCTATTCCAGTTTTGTTGAAGAGTGGTTGTATATGTATGTATGTATGTGTGTGTGTGTGTGTGTGTGTGTGTGTGTGTGTGCTATACAACATGATGACATGATACATTTTATACATACTGAAGTAATTACCACAACCAAGCTAACTAATATATCCAGCATATGACCCAAGGTGGTTACCAGATTTGTTATGGTAAGAATAGTTAATATTTACTCCCAGCAAAATTCAAATATACAATAAATTATTGACCATGGTTACCATGCCATAAGGAGATCATCAGAATTCAGTCACCCTGTAGCTAAGCTTTTACCCCTTACCATCATGTCTTCATATCTCAGAGCTGGGGAACTGCCAATCAACTCTTTGTTTCTGAGAGTTGAACTATTTTAGATTCTAACTGTGAGTGAATTTGTACACTATTTTCCTTCTGTCTTTCTGTCTTAAGTGTCCTCTAGGTGAATATATGTTCTTAGCAATAAAACTTTTCTTTCTGTTTTAAGGCCAAATTATATTTCTGCATATAAGGTACACACACACACACACACACACACACACCCCACATTTTCTTCATCCATTTGTCTCTCAGTGGACACCTGGCTTCTTTATCTTGGGTACTGTAAATAAAGTTATATTAAGCATCGGAATGTTCATATCTCTTGGAGGCAATAATCTTATTTTTTATATGCTTACCCAGAATTCAGATTGCTAGATTATACAGTGGTCCTATTTTTAAATGTCTAAGAATAATATACAGTGCTTTTCAAGATACCAACATTAAAATACATTCCCACCAACAATGCACAAGTGTTCCTCTTGTTCTTCTGTTTGTCATACTCATCCTAACAACTGTGAAGTGATAGACTGTGGTTTTTGTTTGTACTTCCCTGATGATTAATGATGTTGAGTATTTTATCATAAACCTCTTGGCTATTTATATTGCTTCTTTGAAAAGAATGTTTGGGGATGTAGCTCAGTGGTAGAACATTTGCCCAGCATGCAGAAAACCCTGGTTTCCAGCTGTGATATTTAAAAAAAAAGTCTGTGTAAGACCTTTTTCCATCTTTAAAATTTAGGTTACTATTATTTTGCTATTAAATTATATGGGCTCATGAGATAGTTTGAATATATAATAGACATATTGCAAATATTTCTTCTATTCCAAAGATCTCTTTTCATTTTTTTTTTTATCATTTCTTCTACTGGGCAGAAACTTCTCCATTTGTTGCCAAATAATATCCTCATATATATATATATATATATATATATATATATATATATATATATATATATATATATATTCATTGTTGAATGGAAATTCATGTGTTGTTTCTATATTTTGCTTCATAGTAATAATCCAAAAATAACTCTCTTCATTTTTAAAGTATTTTATGTTTAATACATTTTAAAGTATTTGTCTTACATAAATAACTAGGAAAGAATGGAGTCATTGTGTCATAAGACAACTACATGTTTAATTCCAAAGTATTGCCAAGGTTGTTTCCAACTCAGTCACTGTGTTTTACATTTCAAATAATGATTCCAATGCTCCTGCATCTATATTAAGAACCCTTCCCTAATTTTTCAATTATAGTCATCCCAGTGTCTGTGAAGTGATAGCTCACTGTGATGTTGGTTTAATTTTCCATCCCTGGTAGCTAGCCATGTTGGCTATTTCCCCATGATTTTTGATCAGTTGTATGCCTTCTTTGGGGGAATGTCCATTCAGATCCTGTGTTCATTGTTTCAATTATATGTTTGTGTTCATGCTATAGAATTGGAAGAGGGTTCTTCTGCATTTAAGCTCTTCTACCCTCTCAATACCCTTCTGGGATACCCAGAGAAATTCTTCTGGAATACCCAGAATTTTGCCTTCTGTGCAGAGCTGCCTGGCAAAAGGGCATTAGTACCTTGTAGGAGTGCACCAGAAAGTTCTTTCTCTGCAACTTATTGGTTTTATTTACTTTTGGTAAATTAGACATAAGATGTTTATGTAGATGTAACCAACCGTCTTATTAAATAAGAAACACAGAAACAATGTAAAAGAGAAAGCCGAGAGGTCAGAGCTCAGAGCTAAAATCTCACCCTTCCGCCTGCGGTGTCCCAGCTTCCTGAAAGAGACCTATTTCCTGTCTGTTCGTCTATTTATAGTATTTTGTTCTGCCTTCTCATTGGTTGTAAACCCAAACACGTGACTGCCTTGTCACTGTCTAAATGTACAGCCCCCTAGGTCTTAAAGGTATATGTCTCCAATGCTGTCTGTATCCCTGAACACACAGAGATCTATGGGATTAAAGGCGTGTGCCACCACCGCCACACTCTTGCTATGGCTCTAATAGCTCTGACCCCCGGACAACTTTATTTATTAACATACAATCAAAATCACATTTCAGTACAATTAGATTACCACCACATGTTTATACATCCCACAGAGAGAAAAAAAAAAAAAACCAGGGTGAATGTCTATGTTTTTAACCCTAAGGCAAAGTCCTGTCCAGACACCACTGTATCATTTTCTCCCTATAACCTTTGTAGAAATCCCATGCTTTTATCCCTGATGCATACCACAGGGGCAGCAGAACATCCCCAGGAGCCAGATCTGACTTCACAAACAATGTTTTGTTGGGAAAGAATCATGATTATTTGTTTATACATGACCTCAAAAGCCCCAAACACACTCACTCTCTCTCTCTCTCTCTCTCTCTCTCTCTCTCTCTCTCTCTCTCTCTCTCTCTCTCTCTCTCTCTTCCTCCCTCCCTCATTCCTTCCCCTGTGTGTGTGTGTGTGTGTGTGTACATGTTTGTAGAGGCCAGAAGTGAACCTTAGGTATTGTTCCCTAGGCATCATTTATTTGGGAGGAGGGAGGGGGAAGATTATCTCAAAGGCTTGCAACTAACTTAGTAGGGGAGGCTAGCTGAGCAGCAAGTCCCAGGAAGTCTGCCTGTCTCCACCTGCCCAATGCTAGAATTAAAAACATATACCATGCCCAGCTTTTTTTATCTCATGTTTTGGGAATTGACTGCAGGTCTTCATGCTTGTGAGGCAAGCACTTTAATGAGTTTCTTTATTTCCTTCTATGTGGACCCTTATAAAAAGTGGTTTCCAGTTCCTGGCCTGCCAGAGAATGTGTTGCAACATCTGATTCTGTAACTCTACATTAACATGGATCTTTTCCATGGCATCTGTCATAAAGCTACAGCAACTTCAAAGGTCCATTGTTGCTTCTACTGAGATATTCTCTCCCAAATGCAGCTCCATTTTGTCCAAGGTGGGGACTAGCAGAAGCCACAAGGCACTATTTTCTTTAAATGATTAAACAAAAATTTTCTCCACTTTACTCCAAGTGTCCCAGTTTCCGCAGACATCTCTCCCCACTCAGAAGAGATGACTTTGCATTTGTGAAAGTGTGTGAGCAGTTCAGTGTCTTGTCCACACCATCTCTTGTGCCCGCATGTTCTACTCGAGATCACCCCACTTCTCATTTTTGAAGCTCATTGTTACTAAAGGAACAAAATAGAAAAGAGTTTTGCTTCTTGACTGAGATCATACTTTAGATTATTCTTGGAATCAAAATGCATAGAGCATATGCATGAACATAGAGTGGTGAGGAGATGCTCGTGGCTTTGTAATGAAGCGATGAGAATGCAAGCTCAGTGATGCCTCTCACGATCTTGGTCTCGGTGTAACTGAATGAGCCTGGGATGTTTCTCATGCTGTAGAAGATCCCATCTGACAATGTTTATTAATTGCCTCATGGGACACCTGACATGCAGTTCTCATTAAATAGTAGCAGCCATTATTGCTGTCACTGTTGTTGCTTTTATATCAATGTTGTAATTGTACTGTTGTGAATGAGAGATCAGTGCGCAAACTTGAATGTCATGGCTCTTCATCCACTGTGTGGGTTGTAAGGTGAAATGGCTGCAGACGAAAGACAAAGACTGTAAATAATTGAAGAGAGCTGAGAGTGAGAGAAAAGCAGAGTCTGTGGTGTGCACTTGTTATCTAAAAAGAGAATTGTGTTCTCCCTTCTGGCCTGTGGATGTCAATCCTGAATATGGAATTCAGACCTCAGAGCTCATAACCATTCCTAGGAAAGCTGGAAGTCTATTTTTGACACTGGAAAAATTTTCAACTTAGGTTATTGGAAATAAAATGAAACACTCATTTCCACTAAAGCAAAAACAAAAAGAAACACCCCCACCCCCCAAAAATTGATGCAAAATATCACCAGATCTAAAGGCCACCCTATCGGATTTGCAGCTTCTTGTCTCAAAGCTGTGACCCTTTCCTGGGGAAGCACTTTCTAGGAATTTGAACTTATTTTTGTTCACAGCTAAAGATGGCTTCACTATTTCAATTGAACAGCCATCAAATATTTGTCAAATAATTCTCTTGTGCCTAGCACTGAACACGTATCAGAAATGAGTGATAAAGAGTGCTGCCCTCAAGGTCTTGATTTAGTAAGATGGACCAACATGCCCTAAAATCATCAGTTACTGGCATGATCAATGGATGCCGTCTATATCTCAGCAGCCTGCCATGGATGAATAGGAATATGACAGGGACTCAAAAGAGGAGCAATACTCCATCTACAAAGTGAAATGCTGAACATGTGTCCCAGTACAGGAAGTAGTGGGTCCAGGTTCAGATCTAGAAGGGCAAAAAAGTAGACCAGCAGGCAGCTGAATAGTCCATGTCAACAGCAGAGGACAAAGTTGAGCTTCAGCTCCAGGGAGAATAATGAAGCCCACTACTTACCCACTAATGTAACAAGCACAGATGTCACATGATAAGTTGGTATAAAGCCATGCCATCTCAATGTTAGGGTCTCATCACTTTATGGGGTCCATCTGAGGAGGTTATACTTTTTCCTTAGTCTGGCATTTCTTATAAGTTCATGGATCTGGTTTCTCTAATAAGATTTTAATATGCCCATGTGTGTTTAACAGTTCCAGTTCACTCCAATAAGCATGTAGAGCGGCTTTCTTTGTATTCATTTATCAGCCTATGTTCACCCGGCAGTCTCTAGTCCTCCCAGGCCTGCAGTCATCTTTCTCCCTTGAAATGGAGTCAAAAGCCTCTTATAAAATGTTTCCTAAAGTAAGACATGTCACAAGCTGTTGAGGGCCATGGTGTAGATACAGCAGGCAGCAATTGATAATTTAGATGTCAACCCACCAGGTAAATAATTCTCTGATGGAGAAGAACCCCATTCAAGCAAGGCTTACAGGATTGCTGACTATGAAAACTGTTACATCCATCAGTAATTTCATATGTGCAAAAACAGCTGTGCATTTTCATTTAATATGTACATGTAATCTCATGATTTTGTCTAAATCATATGGGCACATATATCTGTGGATGATCAGGAAGATGACTTCTCTTTAAGCTGTATAATTTTGATATATACAAAATATACTAGGATATGCTTCATAAATAGATCTCTTGTTCCACAAGGAATGTAAGACACTTAGTCCCTGGGTTGTTTGTTTGTTATTTGTTTGTTTGTTTTATCATAGCTCAGACTGGCATAAAGAAAACAATAATTTCTTTTCTGTTCTAAGATAAGCCACATATATTGGCTGGTTTTGGGCCTCAGAACAAATTCAAACTAGACTGAATGTCTCTGTAAATGAATCAGAAATTAAAACTTTACAGATATGACAGATGTCTAAACAAGGTTATTAACACAAAGCAACCTAAAATACTATGCGAGTTTCTCTAGCCAAGTCTAGCTGATAACACAGACCAGCAGCCACTGCCCAGGAAAGTGCCCCACCTGTGAGTTGCCATGGTAAATGGCTCTTTTCCTTATTCTTTACTTAAGGAATGTGTTATTGATCTTCAGATGTAGCTTTAGTAATTTTTTTTATTATTGCCAAAGCCTCCTCTTAAATATGTACAGAACTGTGAAGAACGGGGGGTGGGGGGTGGGCAGACTAGAAAGCACTGGGACTTGGAAGGAATTAGAGCTGCAGAGAAGAATTAGAGGGAAAAAGAGAATGAAGAGAATTCGAGCTGAAGATGAATAGAAGAAAATGACCCTCAGGTTGTGTGTGAATCTTTTCCCCTCAGATAGATAGAAAATTGTTCCTAAAGACCCTCAGAAAAGAACCTTTTCTAAAATCCCACTCCAGAAAAGTATTCTCTTGGTAACCCTGGCTGCAGTACTGAGAGCAGGTCCCACAGGCTGCGGAAAAGTCACAGCCTGAGGAAATGCTATTTTGGTATAATATAGCATAACTTAGAGTATGGCACAGCCTGATCTCTTGATTCTTCATGTTTCTCTGTGACACCATTCACCAAATTCCCTGACATTCCCAACTTATCCCTGGCTTTGTGTATATGGCTGACTTCCATTCAGGAATATTATGTGATCTCCCAAAAGTAACTTTATACTTTGATATCATCTTTGTTTCCACAAGTCTTGGCAGAGTAAACTCTTATATATAATGCCTGTGAGTGTAAAAGAGTTGGGTATTTTTTTAGATAACACAATTATGAAAGAACATAAAATTAAACTAATTTTCATACCTTACTAGTCTAACCATATTTGGAAAAATACAGAATTACTTTTTTGGTTAGATATTGAGGATCATTACCAATATTTTATTGTTCTTCCATTATTTCACTGTCTCTGAAGTGATATTTAAAAATAGAGGATGAAGTTTAATTTGGGGCTTATGAAGAGAGAAATGTACACTGTGGATTCAGTTTCCAAGTTACAGCTGCTGGTTTAGGAATGTCAGCTTCTTCTCTAGTGCCCCAGTGCTGAGTCTTATGTTGAACTGACATTTTAAACAAAACATGTAATTTGGGAATGAATTTGGAAATTCTGAGAAACTCTTTTGCAAATGACAATTCACACTACTATCTTTTCAGAGGCTTCCTTTTGACAATTACAAACCAGTCCTTCTATGGTCATAATCCAGTACATACACATTGACCTCTCTCTTGTGCTCCCCACTATGAACAGCAGAAAACTGGCTCCCTGCTCTCACAGAGTCATTGTTCTGATGGTAAAGGTTGTACAGCTGATGACAAATGATAAGTCCTCAGACTGTACCAAAAGACCAAGGCAGCTAAAAAGTGAAATATCTGACTTACATGGGTAGGAAAGGTGATGATCTAACATTTTTCTCTTGGACAGGCTCACTTTTAGCTGTTTCCTGAATGATGTGAAAATGGCAACCATGTAGGGATGTGGAAGACCAGAATTCCAAGAATAGGGCCGAGGTTTTAGAGTAAGAAAGAAGCAGACACATTTTGTAAGTAGAGAAATAGCAAGTGTGCTCAATGTCAAATCATGGACAGTGCCAGGCCTTATAAGGCATTTGAAGGCATTGTGGGGGCATTGGAAGATTTTGAACATAGACATGGAGTGATCTGCTTCTTCCCTTTTAAACAGTGCTGTGATTATTGTGTTGAGAATGGTAGCTAGACATCAAGAACAAAGTAGAATGTGACCTATTCATAGTTTGAGTCTGCCTGTCTGTAGCTTTAAGCATGAGGGAAGACCAGTGGATTCTAGATATAGTTGGATTTGCTTGTTTTGAGACAGGCTTCACAGGGTATCTAATGGAGCCCAGGTTGACCTTGTACTCAATAGTTAACCAAAGATATTCTTGAACCTCTGGTCTTCTTGTTTCCATCTCTTGAGTTCTGGGATTACAAACGTCCCATCTAGGCCAAGTTATGTGGTGCTGAAGATCCAAACCATGGTCTTGTGTATGCTAGGTAACCACTCTGTCAAATAAACTGCTCCCAGCCCTAGCTGCTTTGATGGGGGACCTAATGGCACTAAGGCAACTGTGTTACCAGTCACTGTGAAGGTGTGATAGGCTGGCATAAGGACAGCTTTATTAGTGGTGTCTAATGTGCTAGGGACCAAACAGGCAAAGCTATGTCCAACCATCTCTAATCTTTTCCCTTTCCTTTCTGACCTTGATACCAGAAAGGTCAAATTTTCTGTGTAGAAAAATGAAGACAGTGCTGTTGTCTATGCAATAGCTTGATTGATCACTCCAAAAGCATTATATAAGCCCTGTAAAATGTGACATTCCATGTCAGATGCAGGGGGCACAGCAGTGCATGACTTCAGGGTGGTAGGGGAAACAGTCAGCAGCTGAGTCCACACTAATGTGTGCTCTGTGCAGCATAGGACTTTTTGACTTTCACACTAGTGGTATTTCAGAACAGAAAAAATTGAGGCGTTTTGAATTGGAGAATGGAAGCTAGGATGCCTAGCACCTTCGTGGTTACATACTCACTCGATGGCAGACACACAAAAAGGTTTTCCTGATGCCGTCTGATGACTACGAATTCCAACCTGTGAAACCTAAAGACAGTGACTCTCAGAAGCCCCAAGTCTGTTGTCATTATGTCCATGATTCTAAAATATTTCTTTTTTTGCCATTGACATAGACAGCTTTCCATTTGCCAAGGCTCAAACATGTGGCGCTGAACCAACCTCCTGCTCACTCTTTCTTCTGCATAGTTGAGGGGGGTAAGTGTGGGGTCGGATGTTTTAAGCAGTCTGCGATACCCAGAGAAGGTAGTCTGATTGTTTTAGTTAAAAAATGTACCAGTTTGGATCATTTTTCATTGTCTCAAAAATTTGACTCACTAAAGTACCACGTGATCTTTCAAGGTCCAAATACATTAGATCACCACCATTGGAACATGCTCCACTCCAGATGTTAGCTCTGCTAAAATCATATGGTTTGCATACATTAACTGCACAGGGTACCTTGTGCTGCTTTCCACTGCCACCTTGGCCTGAAAGTGTGGTGCTTGTCAGTTCAATGCATCAAGTGAAGACTGAATTCTAAAGCATACAGACAGACAAAGACCGAGCCAGCACCACATTCTGCATTGTCAGTGAGCAGTGATGACTGGCCACTGGTGAGGAGAGTAATGGTGATTTTTTCTCAGACAATACTAATTGTATAAAATCCTGGGCTTCTAATGCAGCCTGGGAGTAAGTTTCCAGAACTGTTCCATGGCTGTATGTAGAATGCCACAGAGTAGTGGGGCTTTTGGAAACTTTTTTATCTGAGGGTTATCTAAGGAAACACACATGCTTTCTAATGGTAACTTTCTCTTTTACTTCGTCTTAGAATATCCTCTCTCTGAGAATATTTCTATCCCCACACAGTTACATTCTTTACATATAACTATATATCTCTTTTCACATACATACATCTCTTTCATGCATAGCCATATATTTCTATATACAGTTATATCTCTCTTTTATATATCTCCACATCTCTCGTCTATACACATTTCTTTTCTCTACTCTGCTACATTCCTTAACACACTACTACACCATTCACTCACTCTTTATTCATTCACATCTCTGACCTACATACACATCTCTTTTCTATACTACTATATGTTCTGTGTCTCTACCTACTCAGCTACATCTCTCTTTCACCACACACACACACACACACACACACACACACACACACACACTTCATCAGCCAAACTCTGGACAATTATATGTTACATTTTCAGGCAGAACACATGGTAAGTCACACAGCTTCTCTCAGGCTAGGGAGGTCACACTGACCAGCCAGTGAGTAACATTGGGCTGTGCATGTAACCTGAGTGGTCAGGGTTCCCAGGCAGAAAATGACAAGGGGAACCTTGAAGTAGGGAGTATGTGCAGAAAGTCAATTATTGCAGGGAGTGATGTCTACCAAGGTTGTTTCATGTTTGACCTTGACTCAGCAATAAACATCTGGGTATTTGTCTTTGTGTATTCTCTGCAGGGGCAGCTAACTGTTTGGAATTTGTTCTGAAGTCTAAAATTAGCTGTCTTTGTGACTGAGAATACTGTTAATTTCCTATGTCAGTTATGAAAAATATCCTAGTATTATTTCTATTCATCAGAATTGTACAGATTAAACAGAAATCATCTTCCTGATCATCCACAGCTATAAGTGTGCCCAATAGAAGAAATATTTTCTTGAGATAAACATACAAGCAGTGGGAAATAATGCCCATAGCTATTATTAGGGAAGAAATGTAGTGGCACATGAGAGAAATTATAGACAGAAGCAACTGGTCATTTACAGTCAGTAGCCCTACAGCTTTGCTAAGTAGGGTTCCCCAACAGAGAATTATTCATCTAGTGGGCCAACCTGCTGAATACTAGTTGGTACCTGCTGTATACTCCCATGGCCTCTGGTAAGGCCATTGCTACCAGCAGCTCTCAGCACCCTTCATTGTAAAATTCCCACGCAGGCATATTATTTGCTTTGATATTATCTACCTCCAACCTATCCTCTGCTCCTTTCCCTAAAGTCCCCTTCCTCTTCCCAGGCTCCTACACCTACTACAAGCTTTGCTGTTTTTAGGTCTAGAGAGAAAATACATATTTGTCTTTTTGAGTCTAGCTTATTTCTCTTAACACAATGATCTCCAGTTTCATCTATTTGAGTGTTTAAGTGAAAGTTATATTCTGGATATTGTAAAAATGTCTCTGTATTATTTATGTAATGCTTATGATAAAAATATGACATAATTTTTATTTTTTGCATTTCATATTCAGGGAGTTGAAATTAAATGTTTTGCCAGGCTGGCGAGGAACAGGGTGTAGACTCATCCTGCACTGTGCCTTCAGAATCCATGCCCTTAGTTCTCCAGTGAGTTTCCTCTACAGCGGCTGACAACTGGTCACTTTATTCTTTTTCTACTAAGTCCAGTGTTTGCTATTGCTCGTGATCAGAAATGGTATTTTAGCTGAAAATTATTTACCCATCAAGACAGAATTCTTCTTCACCCTGAAATATTAAGCTGTGAGTTTTTCTAAGGCCAAACATGGGGCTTCTGTAGACACCTGAGTTAATACCCAGTGAACCTCTGGGGAAGGGGAAAGTACTTAAAATCTGTCTCATCAGGAACTTCCAGGCTCCTTTGAACTTTAATCAATAGCACTAGTATAGTTCTGCTTCCTCGTTTGCCTTTTCCCACAAAGACAGAGCACCCTTGCTTTAATGGAAATCAGCAGAACTGTGATGCTGCCGTATCACTGGTGGAGCTGCCGTATCACTGGTGGAAAGCCCAGGCCTTCACCAGGAGTTTCCTTTGTTTCTCCTTTGGGAGGACAGCTTTGTTACAGGGCTCTTCGCTATAGATTAAAGAGTATATAATGTAGTTTATTTCCATGTGTGTATGTATTGTATGTACACATGTGTGTGAACAGATTGCTTGTGGGCAGAGGCCACTAGAGGATTTTGTGTGTCCTTTTCTGTCACTCTCTGCCTTCTGCCATGAGACAGTATCTCTCACCTAACATGGTGCTAAAATGGCAGCCAGCAAGCTCCAGTGACCCTCCTGTCTCCAACCCCACCTCCCAACAGTCCTGGGGTTACCAGCATGCATGAGACTACATCTAGCTTTTTACATGGATGCTGGGCATAGATTCAAGCTCAGGCCTTTAAGCTTTCACAATAAGCACTCTTGCCCAGCTGGAGATATCTCTCCAGTCCTTCCCTATTTTTTTCCCTGCTTAGGAAAAGCTCCTTACAATAATCCAAAGCACACAGGTGGCAAATGATATATTTCCCTTTACTTCTGGTCATTGGTTCTCTCCTGGACCACTAGTAGGGTGAGCCTGGGCTGGGCCTCAAGTTGGCATGTTCAAACCTGGCACTGAGACTCGGTGCTACTTAGAAAATAATCCAGAGGAATATTTAGTTGTCTGTCTCCTTGTCTGGTTCATGAACATGGAATAAAACAAGTGGACTAGCAAATCTTCAGCCAAAAACAAAGAAAAACAAACAACAATAAACATAAACAAAACCAAAAGAAAATAACAACAAAAATTTTAGGTCAAAATGAGGTGTGATAAAGACTACAGCATCACTCACTGATAACACAACCAGCTAAGTACAGCTCTAGTTCATAGACATCCATGAAATGTTGTCACGAG
Source organism: Peromyscus leucopus (assembly GCF_004664715.2). Lineage (NCBI taxonomy): Eukaryota > Metazoa > Chordata > Mammalia > Rodentia > Cricetidae > Peromyscus > Peromyscus leucopus. The sequence goes on along the minus strand of NC_051070.1, from coordinate 87,362,446 downwards.
TATCCCTATCAGTCAAGGCAGATTTTCAGATATATTAAAGATACTCTAACACTTGCATGTGTTTTATGTGGCATTTGAAAATCCTTGGCAAGAACTGATTATTTTAGAGTGCTCAAAGGTGACCAAAGATATGTTCTGGGTCTTATATTGTGTGAAGCACTATTTTAATTATTATGGGTAGGTGGTTCATTTTGAAAAATCTTGATTTTTGTCTGGCTTCAATCTTTAGTGGTGCCCCATTCCCACCTAAGTTGTATTCTATGTTATAGGGCATCAATTCAGAATTTTTTCCTCTTAAAAAAGCAATTAAATACATCCCGTATCATTAATAACACCCATTTCCACTTAGGTCCGTGGTACTCTCAGAGGAATACTACTTTGTAAATCTTGCTTTTCACATTCTGGCTTAATTTTCCAGCTCTTAACTCTGCCGTTTCCTAGCCTCTTTAACACTAGGGCTCAGGAAAGTGATGACTTTAAATTTACGGTTGTTAAATAGATTGTTAATGACCAAAAGAACCCATCAATCTCACTGACCACAATTATATTTTAAGAAGGAGACGGTTAATTACTGGGCCGTTTTGTTGATGGTTATTTTAATCACACTGACTGCCCTTCTTGGCGTGGAGAGCCATTAGGCTGGACAGGCCATCGTGGCAAAGTGGTACTGATGCTGGGAATTGGACTCTAGAGGACAATTTGTCAGTGTCCATAGGAAGCTCAAAGCTCACTTTGTTGTGCTCACATGCAACTACTTGTTTGACCAATTAAAATCTTCTAGTTTCTCTCTCTCATTCTACTCCAATGTGCATGTCATAGGATCTTTATTTAAGATGAGCTATCCATCCATGTAACTCAGTGAACCCAGAAGATAAGAACTTGGTTAAATCAAATTGTAGATTTTTTTATTTTGATTCTACTGTTTGACACCAGATTATCATCATGTGGCCACTGTAACATTTAAGATTTCTTTCATGTTTTTCTCTGTAGCTTTTTTAATGCATGAATTTGTATAGTGTGTTCATGTATGGCATGTTAGTGAGTACATAGATGCACATGTTTGTGAGAGCATGTGGAGGCCAGAGGACAACCTCTAATGTCATCCTCAGGAATGCCATCAGCCTCCCTGAGTCATGGTCTTTCTTTGGCCTGGAGCTCATCAATTGGTCTAGAATGCCCATCCAGACAGGAAAAGGAATCTGTCTATCTGTATCTGTCACACTTGAGTCACAAGTACATGCTACCACACACAGACGTTTTTTATAATGTTTCTTTGGATCAAGCTAAGGTCCTCATGATTGCAAAGTGAGCCGTTTATCAACCAAGTCAGCCATCTTTGGATTTTTTTCTCCTTTTTAAAAAAATTTAAGTCTACATTCCAACATTTGCCTCTGTCTCTGTCCCTTAAAAGCAGATTCACTGTAAGGATTCTTCAAATGAAGCTCCTCATAGTCAGCCAAGATGAGTTTACAAACAAAATAACCAAATATACAACATATAAAGAGCTTTAACTTTCACAAGGTGAGGGCACAACTGTATCCTGGTATTGATGCCTACTCCAGAGGTGTCTGAGAGAGACCTACAGGCCAAGTTGCCCAGGCAAGGGAACTCAATAGGCCTTCTCTGTTCCTGACATGCAGTAGGGCATAAAATGTTTGTATGGTGGATTCCTGGTCTGAAGGAATTTACTTGCAGTGTATGGGATTGCCAACCTTTCTGGTTTGTCTGTGGTGTTAGGGTCAATAACTCAAAATGGCTATGCACCTTATATTTTAGCCATGGTATAGACTAGTGGTTATTTTACCCCCCTATATTTTTCTGAACAATGAACACCTTTCTCATTGGAGCCTAGCTCAACAACTACTGTATTTATCAACTTTGGCCTTCATAGAGAACAAATCTCCCCCCTTTTCATATCATATATATTATAGTTTTGGTTAATTGTCTATAGCTGCATCTGCTCTCCTTGAACATATACACAAATTATGATTGAAATTCTGTCTCACTGGGGCCTGATGTTTAATCTGCAATTAAAGGCCCCTTTACCTTGGAAAACTGGAAGAAACATGAGTTGTTTAATTATTTACCTGTAGTTTGTCAGGCACTGAGAATGTACGTAAGTCCTTGGTGGAGGTGCATGCATGCCCTACCCATTTGAGTACTGTCTTGGTTATTGTTCTACTGCTGTGAAGAGACATGATGACCATGGAACTCTTAGAAAAGAAAGCATTTAATTAGGTACTTGCTTGCAGATTCAGAGAATTAGTCCATTTTCATCAAGGCAAGGATCATTGTGGCAAGCACGGTGCTGGAACAGAACCTGAGAGCTACATCGTGATCTGTAAACACGGAGACAGAATTGAGATTTGAAACCTCAGAGCCCACCCCTAAGTGGCATTCTTCCTCTAACAAGGCCACACCTCCTAACCCTCTGAATCATTTCAAATAGTGCCACTCCCTGGTGACTAAGCATCCAAATATCTGAGCCTAAGGGGCCATTCCTATTCAAACCACCACATTCCACTTCCTGCCCCCCATAGGCTTGTAGCCATATCATAATGCAAAATGCTTTCACCTTTAAACGTCCCCATAATCTTTCAGTCTCAACACTGATCAAAAGTCCAAAATTTAAAGTCTCTTCTGAGACTCATGCAACCTCTTAACTGTAAGCCCCAGTAAAATCAAAATCAAAAACCAGATCACATATTTCTAACATACAGTGGCACAAAATATACATTACCTTTCTAAAGGGTGGAAAAAGGCATAGTGAAGTACAGGACCAAAGCAAGATAAAAACCAGCAGGATAAGTCCAAACTCTGTATCTCCGTGTCTGATGTCAAAGCACTCTTCAGATCTCCAACTCCTTTCAGCTTTGTTGATGGCAGCACGGTTCTCTCTAGGGATGATTCCACACTCAGTACATAGCTCTCTTGGGCAAAGGGAGAAAGGATGCTTCCCTTTCATTGTTACACTCTCTTTCACAAAATCTGCAGTAAGAGTATTTAGGAGAACATACTTGAGGAATTCTGATTTAGACCCTTAAGATGCATAAACATGTTTAACTAATTTCAAAGTAATAATAGACTGATTGAATTTGTTCCCACTTGGTATGAGAATTAACGTAAACATTTTGCCACAAGAACTAAAAAGTGAACTTCAGAACTTCACAGAAAATGGATGGATGTATCATTGGGTGTCCAGGAACCCAAAGGCACTCTCTCTTTGACCCTGTCCTGTGAGTTAAGAACCAGAAGGATTCTGTAACACCACTTTCTGTTCCAATGATTGGGTTCTGAAAAAGACTTCTAGAGTGAAGTTTGGAATTCTGTTTAGGAATATCCGACTGCAGCAATATGGAGAACAAGCTATGGAAACCCCCGAGGTTCCATTTGATTCCCTTTGAGGAGTCCTTAGTCTCTGTCCAGAAGAAAATCATAGGTTCCGACCAGGTGCAGTTTCCAAGAGCTCCGCTATGTCCACCTTCTCCACTAAGTTACTTCTCTGCTTGGAATAATGAAGTAACTGACAGACCAGGCCTGGTTCTTGACATTTAATGTCATCTGTATCTCAGTGTCCTGTGATTGTACTGCCAATTAGCCATAATATGGTGTTTTAAGCACCATTTAGATATTAATTATATTTTAATAACCTCCTTGTTGAAAGCCTAAAGCTTTGCCTGAGATTCTAATCAAAGTTTTCATATGAAAAAGAAGGATAATATTAAGCAAGAACTAATAAAGCTTCTGAAAAAATTCACTACAGTGTCTTTGACAGAAGAACAACACACGCCCTGCCAGTGTGTCCTCTCATTAGAGTTTATATTGATTATTGCACAGTGGCTGCAAACTCTTCTCAATTATGTAGGTGCTTACGAACCCATGAGAAATCAGTGTCTCCTTAATGAGAGTCAGGGAATATATGTATTAAAAGTCCTTTAACCCTTGTGTAAAAGAGAAATCTTTCATTAGCACTTAACAACATAGGTTTAAAAAGCATGTTTCTTTGGAAAATATGCATAGCACATCCAAGATGTCTTCTCTTAGTTGGCCTTTCATTTCCTTTCTGAGGGGGAGAGGAACAAAGACTGGTGTCTCTTTTATGAGAAGTGTGGGTTCTTCTGAAGAAGAGAAATGGCTAGGCCATGGTTGCCTGGTGAGTCAGAGACTATGCTCTGGGCCTCACCCACATGGTTTAGTTGGAGAGAATGGGGAGGTCTCATTCAGTATAAGAATAGTTTTCCTAAACGGTCTGTGCTTACTATGCTAGGTTTATCACCTTTAGACTCTCATGGATTAACTTTTTAAGAATCAATTAAGCAAGCACATCCTTGGTATGTGACCCATACTATCATCAGAATCTTAAGAACAATTGGGATGAGTGATATGTGGGATGTATCAGGAATCCTAGGCTAACTGTTGACACCTGCTATCTAGTCCACTTCTCATGAGCTCAAATCCAAACATTGTTGACCATCTTTGTATATTATCCTAGGCAACATACCAAAGTCAAAATAAGAGAGTCAGATGGAGAACACAAAGACCAAGTAAATCTTCTAAGAGGGCATAATGGGCAAGCCAGTCACCATTATGTGGAGAGGAGGACATAGTCCCATTTAAGTGGTATTTGCCCAACCCTTTCAAGAAAAATAAAATGAGGATTAGATATCTCTTTTCTAATGTGAAATTCATATTCAAAGAAGGGCTTGGGGGTTGTGAAAGTGGCTTAGCAGGTAACAGCAATTGTTGCACAAATGTAAAGACCTGAGTTCAAATCCCTAGAACTTATTTAATTCTGTAAATGTTGAGAATGTCTACAACCCAGTGGAGTAGAGACAGGAGATCACTAGAGCTTCCTGGCCTCCAGTGTAGCTGAAAAATGGTAAGCTCCAGCCTCAGAGAGAAACCCTGCTTCAAGGGACATGAATGCAAGCACAAACACACATGAAAATAAAGAGAAATATTTCTATAAAGGTCTTGTCCACTTTGACTAGATCATTTGGCTAGTAGGCACAAGGTCCCAAGTTCAATCCCTGAGAGCTGCAAACACACACACACACACACACACACACACACACACACACACATACACACACACACACACACACACACACGCATGCCCATGTGCACACACACACTTTGAAATTTTTACTTCAGATATTTCACTATACAATGAGAGGAATATTTACCAGTAAATAATACACAGGCCTCATTATGAAATTGGGAATAAAATGAGCATGATGGTGATTACTGTGTAATCTTCTGTTACATGACTGTACTTTCAATGCCGCCTTTTGATGGTTATACCAGTTGAAAGGCTAAAACACATTAAATGAACTTCAGATTCACATATAATACAGACACACTTTTCTCCTTATTGAAAAAAAACTTAAGTTATTTTTGTAAAAGAGTGCTCTTGATATGCACCACATATAATGATTTAAAAATAATAGATTAGTAACTTTATAATATACAATAGATATCTGGGTAGTATTTCCAACTCTGAATTACTAGGTGTGAATTTATCAACAGGAAACTTATGAATGAAAGAACACTCCTTCCTTTTTTCTTAGAGATTTCCCTCATGGCAATAGAATCCTTGAAATCCTCAGGGAACAAATTGGGGATAAAAGTTAGAAAGCACACCTGCCTTATTTTCCATGCTCTGAGCAGACCCAAGAAAAAAGACTGACTTTAATCAGAAAGGATTTTATTGATGAAGGTATCTCTCCTTCAGGCTAAACTTTGGCCCCTGAATGCTAATAACCCATCTTGTTTCTCAGAAGTAGCCTTTTGCATAAAACCCTGGGAGGGACCATGCTGGAATACATCTCGGAAGAGGAACTCTCAGATGATCAATCAGATGTCTCCACCATCCCTTGCTGAGTTAGGAGGTGCTTGTCTGGCTTTAGGCTGCCTGTGGTTTCATTCTTGGGCAGTCACCTGAATGCCTTTGAATGCTTGGGAGAATGCAGTTTCTACTGCAAAACCCAGCCCCCTCACTGGCTCCTGCCAGCTGAGCCCTCCCTGGGCATCTGCACACTGGTGTTCTATGCCTATCTTATCTGCACATGTGGATGTTTGACTGCCAAGGTATAAAGATGAGCGATCTGCAGCCTCCAGATTTTATGACTGCTAATTAGTACCCTGTTTGTGCCCCTTTAATCTGTTACTATAATAGGGCACCCTGACACACAGTTTTTCTTCTGGCTTTCTGTGTGTGGCAGCCAGAGGGGCTGTATTTTGTACCTTCTCATTACCCACAAGCTTGGGGAGATTAATAAAGGGGTATTTAAAAGGGCAGGCTGCATCCTGCTACTCTCACCCTCCTCTCACTTTTGCAAATGAGTTCCTATTCGCATTGTGGCTACAAAAGGGAGTTCTTCCCTGAAGGTGGTTTTCAGGATCTGGGGCACAGAGTCAGAGACTGGAGATTGTCTGGAGCCAATCTTCTCTGCTTTCTTTCCTAGCTCTCACAGAGGTCAGCAGTGAGGATCAACCATAGGACCATGGATGTGGCCAGGGTGGAGAGTGAAAGGGTTGGGATGGGATTCTGGATCCTTTGTTTATGACCATAGCATCTCTGGTCAGTGTTTTCCTTACTTTCTCTTTCTATCTTGTCTTTTGTTCCCTGCCTTCCTTTCACTCAGCCCTGGCTTCTGGCTAAAGGTTATTTCCCAGGCTCGCTGTCTATATCTCTGAGCTCAGGTGGGTCATATGCCATATCTGCCTCACATTCTAGAAAGTCTGCAGCACATTTTCCAACATGTAGTTAGTGTTCAGTAAATACATGTTTTCTCTCCAGATATCTCAGATAGACATTCCAATGCTGCCTCCCTGGCCTGTGAGGAGAGTTGATTAATGGTCCCAGCCACTGAGAGTGGTGGTGTCCTCTGTTGAGAATGGATATTGCCTTTTTCCTTCCCCCCCCCCCCAAATGGCCACTGTAGTAGAGCTTGTGTTTCCAAATCACCATGCCACACATATGGCAGGATATGGAGGCCTCTGCTCTGTTACCATCGTCGTGTGTTGGCAATGTGATGTGCAGCACAGAAGCACAGGAAGCACTCAGACAGGGCAGCTTTGGAGATGTGAAGAGCAGCCAGAGCTTGCCTGGCGGGATTGCTTTCCCTACACAGGTTTCTTCCCTTGATCCCATGACATCCCTATCCTTACAAGCAAATGCCTGGCATTGGCTGCCTTTTAGGATACAAGTTCTAAAATCCCAAGGAAAGCTAGCAATGTGCTCTTGATCAAGGTCTGCCTCCCACTGCTACCCACCCTGAATGGTTGTGTGTGCTCAGAAATCCTACAGGGAGCATGGCAGGTGCCTGCAGTTACCAGAAGAAAGCTTGCCTGCTTTTCTTCTTTTCCTTCTTTCTTTCTTTCTTTCTTTCTTTCTTTCTTTCTTTCTTTCTTTCTTTCTTTCTTTCTTTCTTTCTTCCTTCCTTCCTTCCTTCCTTCTCTCTCTCTCTTTCTCTCTCTCTTTTACTGTTTTTTTTTTTTTTTTTAAAAAATGAAAGCAGTGCTCATGCCCATGCCAGGCATCTGTATTTGAGGGACCAAGGGGGGGAAATATGAATCAGCATTCAAAATAACAAAGCTTTGCTGAGAAGATGCAGGATGAGAGGCTGGATCTTAAAATACAATGATCAAACAGCACACTCCACAAAACCCAAATCCCACAGACTGCAGCGGCTAGCCTCCTGGTTCAGCTATGGGTTCTCAGAATAGCCTGATGTAAACAACCCCAGAGATGTCAATCGTTGAAAAAACCCAAAGGCCCAGATATTGTGTACTTCCTAGAAGTACTTTGGGGGCTGTTTCAGAGGCTACTTTTCTTCCTGGGGTCATTCCATCCTAGAGTCTCTTGAGCAGAGCGGGCACATGATACCTGCCCACCCCGAGAATCTCTCAGTGATTAAATAGGCACATCAGCAGTGTTTGACACTAAATCAAGGTGTAAGGAAGCTGAGAGGTGAATGGCTGAGTCCAGTGTGCATCCTATGTCCTTTTGTGAGCATCTTTACCAAGTATATCCGGGGAACCTCCAGATAATCCTAATGTCCAGTTGGGGAGCTTTCCTATGGGGCATAAGAGCAGAGAGAAAGAAACTGGCATGGTGATGTCTGACATTTTCTTTTCTTAGAAATGACAAAATAAAATTAGCCAGTCTGTTTCAGAATTCTAATTCTGTTTGGCTGTAAGTATGTTTTGCCAAAATATGTTTAATTGTCTAAAATATATATCCATGAAATACTTGGCTCTTAAGATGCTCTCACCCTCTCTCTTTTCTCTCTCTCACTCTAGCACTCTCTCTTTCTCTCTCTAGCAATCTCTCCTTCCCTCCCTCCTTCCCTCCCCCCCCCTCTCTGTCCTTAAAATTGAATGGGTTCCAATTCTAAACTTTTTGGATATAATCAAATATTATGCAGAAACTTTTAATATCACTGTGTACACCAGAACTAGTACAGAGCTGCCCCAATATTCACCTTACTACACTTTCTGTTTACTATTTTCTATTGCTGTCAGCGGACATCTCAGAAGTTCACTGACAGTCTCCAAAGTGTCGGCTATTTTCCTCTTCTTGTTGAGTGTAGATCTACCTACTGTTCCGTAATGACTCCACCACCCTTCGCCATAATAGGAGGAGAACTTGGACTTAGCACTTTCTCGGCAGACTTTGGTAGCTTGGTATTTCAACCAAATTTAAGCAACGTTAGCAATGTGAAATGACTTTGTTGAAATTTAATGATCAATCAAAAATGCTCCTCCATTTCTTCTTTCAATCATAAGAAAATTGTCTCTAGGAAAGTTGTGAAATAATGATTTTTGTTATATCTGTAGCTGTCAGTGTGCAGGTAACGATGCCAAACATTGCTTGAATATGCATGTGTGTACGTGTACCTACACACACCAACACGCACAATACAACTATGTCATAAATTTTCTGATGAAAAAGTATGTATAACACAACACAATTTATACATAATCATAAAATATATATTCACCTTTTCAGCAAAGTTTATAAAGTCAATATGATTTTCACCTCATGTTTTTGTTAATGTTGAATTTCTATACTTAGGGTCAATCTCGTTATAATGTAACCATGATTTGGGAAATTCAGATAGAATTAAATGCTTAGTTGCTATCCAATTAGGCCCTCTTCCTCATCATTGACAAACAAGTGTGCTTGAGATACGAATGTTTGTTGATAGCTTTGTTTATGTGACAAGCGGGGCAGAAGTGAAGTGACAGAAATTCATTACCAAACTGCACTCGTTTGTCAGTACAGGAGTGACTCTTCCGGTGAATAATACATTTAAATATTAAAGGAGAGATTTTCTCACAATTTCTGTGCTCCTGTCACAGCTATAAACGCCATGCTCTTGTAAATTTAATGTGATATTGTTTTCTTAAGCCTAGATAATCAAGAAAGTAATAAATGGGTCATGGTTACCGGTTCTGCCACATAAAGGACATTCTGTCTTACCATACCTAATTTCATGCTGCTGATTGAATGCCACAATCCAGAGTTGAAAAACAGTGGCCAAATAGTATGCTACATTATATCTCTTCCATTGCACAGGTACAACCGACCCAACCACCCAATAGCACAGATAATAATTAGGTATAGTGAAGCCATTAGGATGTAGGAATTCTGAATATTTTTTCTACCTTTGCTTTTAGTAATTATTTGGTTATAACATACATAATTTAATTAATGTTGACATTTAAACAACTAACTTATGGGTTTTTCTGAAATTGTACAGTTTTTTTGGATAGCTCCAATATATCAATGTTTATATCCTACTTATGTGGATCCCCAAATCAGCAAGCAGCCCCCAAGTGCGGGAACAATAGAGGTTACATTTTAGGGAATCATTCCTATTTTGTTTTGAGTCCTCCACGTACCCTGCAAAGCACTCACAAACCCAAGTCATCCATTCTTATTTTTTAACTTTTTGTTTGTTTGAGACAGGGTTTTTTTGTGTGGCCTTTGCTGTCCTGGAACTAACTATGTAAACCAGGTTGGTCTTGAACCCACAGAGCTCCATGTGCCTCTGCCTCCTGAGTGCTGGGATTAAGGGCCTGGGCCCCACCACAAGGCTAACCTCTTCTTTTCTAACTATTTTATTGATTTGGAAAACTACACACCAGCTTTAGGCTGTGTATGATGCTAAGAACTATGTCATGCTTGTTCAGGGACAACAGGACAACCCAGGCAAATATGTGATAACTGGGTCAATGAAATGGGGAGTCAAATATCACACGTTTGGAGGAAGGGACCTCTTGACAGAGCACCCGCCTGTCTCCTCCCAGTGGGGTTTGTTTCTCTGAACATTCATTGGGATAATCTGAAGGCTTTGGGAGGTCCCACCCACTCTGCTGGTCAGTCTTCTCCATATTCAGTTTGTGTTATAAGGGTGTGAGCTATCTCTGTGACTGAGCCAATGTACTGGCAGGGGTACTAGATTCCATTGCCAACTCTGCATTTCTCTGGGAGGTACCATCTCAGAGCTTTCTGAAAACTCTATTACTGGCTGCTTTGTTGGTCGTGAAAACTATGTGATAAAGATCTCTCTTCCTACTAACTTGTCTCTGCACTTCAGTAGTGCATTTGCCCCTTGGATCCACCAGTTGAAAACTTGAATGTCAACATTTCAATATTCTAGTTCTCAAAACTGATTTCATGAAGTAGGGTAGCTTTATACTTTCAGACACATTGATGCATAAGTTGTTTTCTGTATTCTGGCTTCTATAGCTAAATGTTTTTAAGATCTGTTAAATCATTTCACAATTTACCAGCAATGATTTTATAATGAATGTTGGCCTTTTAAAAGATGGTAATTGTGAGGATGTCTGCACTTGGAAGTCAGAACTGTTTAACTCAAGCTATGGACAAGGTAATCAGCTCACGTCTGACACTGTTTACAATTAGGAAAAGCACAGTGACTGTGAAAAAAGGAGGTAGCCATAATAGTTCTTCCTGGGATAGTTTCAAAGCACCCGATGCTAAATGGCCATCCTTCTATCCTGGGCTGCCATTACTTAGTGACAGAAGAATTGCCCAGTTTCTACTCTATGTCTGTGGGAAATGATTTTCACTGATGAACTATAATCCATTTTTTCTTGTCTCTTTTAACATTAACTTTTATTGAATTAGTTATTTTTTAAATTGACTTTTATTGAATTAGTTCTTTGACAATTTAATGTCTTTAACAGAATATTTTTACTTCAAAGTTCTAGTCCTTATGTCTGTAGTGTATGTAAATGTGAATGTGTGCTGATGTGTGTGCGCATGTGTGTGATATATGTACATATATATGTGAGTATGGTATATGTATGATGTCTTAGTTGTGGTTATATGTATATATATATATGGAGTGTATGTATGTGTATTTATGTTTTATGCGTGGAGTATGTATATGTATGCATGTATATTTATATGTAGTGTGTATGGTGTGTTTGTGAGTGAGTGTATAGGATATTTGTGTATGTGTGGCATACATGTGCATATGGAGTGTGTGTGTGTGTGTGTGTGTGTGTGTGAGAGAGAGAGAGAGAGAGAGAGAGAGAGAGAGAGAGAGAGAGAGAGATGAGTAGAGTGTGTGGGTGTATGTGGTTGGTATAGTATATGTGCATGTATACATGTGTATGATGTGTATATAGTGTAGTGGATAGCCATTCCGGCTTGGATCTGGAAGTTCCAACCCCCATTGAGACTCTGGCAACTGTCATGCCTACGAGTCGGGGCCAGGGGAGGCGCCTGGAGGCCCGAGACCTGGATGGGCAAGTGCTCTCCGTTCCAGTTGCCAGAGTCTCGATGGGGGTTGGAAGTTCCAGATCCAAGCTGAAATGGCTACCCACTACAATATAGTGTGTTGTTTGTATGTAGTATGCGATGTATGTGCATATTTGTGTATGTATGCGGTATTAGTGTAAGATGTATACATATGTACATGTGTGTAGTATGTGTGTGGTGCATATGTATGATACGGTGTATATATGGTATGTGTGTGTGCTGTATGTATATAAATGTCCTGCCCACTTTGTCTTATTCCCTTGAGACAAAGTCTTTCACTAAACCTGGAGCTAGGTTGGCAAACAGCAAGACCCAAATATCCCCCTGTCCCCAACCACAACCCCCACCTCCACCTCTGAGATTTCAGGTATGCATGTGCCAATGCCCCAGTTTTTTTATGTTTGTGCTGGGGATTTGAACTCAGATCCTCTTGCTTTTCAACAAGCACATTTACCCACTCAGCCACCTTTGTAGGCCTGAGGTTTCTTTAGAAAAGTGAAAAACTTATCTGATATAATTGATCACACCTATGGTCATCAACTTGTACTGGGTTGGGACTAGCCTCTGTAGAAACAGGTGTCACTGTGCCCATAGTTCTTGTCATTTCTACCTGGCTTGTGGACCCTAGAATCACTTATCCATATGACTATAGGGCAGATATTAACCATATGACTATAGGGCAGATATTAACCATATGACTATAGGGCAGATATTAACCATATGACTATAGGGCAGATATTTACCATATGGTTATAGGGCAGATATTAACCATATGACTATAGGGCAGATATTAACCATATGGTTGTAGGGCAGATAATAATAATATGACTACAGGGCAGTTATTAACCACATGATTATAGGGTAAATATTTACCATATGACTATAAGGTAGGTATTTACCATATGGTTATAGGGCAGATATTAACCATATGGCTATAGGGCAGATATTAACTATATGACTATAGAGCAGATATTAACCATATGGTTATAGGGAAGATATTAACCATATGGTTGTAGGGCAGATATTAATTGTATGACTGTAGTCACAGGGCAGATATTAACCACATGATTAAAGGGTAGATATTTACCATATGACTATAGGGCAGATATTTACCATATGGTTATAGGACATAAATTAACCATGTGGTATTATAGGGCAGATATTAACCATGTGGTATTATAGGGCAGATATTAACCACATGACTATAGGGCAGGTATTAAACATATGATTATAGGGCATGTAAAGAGATAATTTTTTCTTGTAAATTGAGTATCAAATGTGTAGTTAACAATACTACTAATGACAAATATTTGTACATCAGGTATATCTGTTGTTTGAATGGTCTAGATCCATGGATCCATGCTTTTCTTTCATTTGAAGTACTCTTGAAGTGTCTGAACTAACAGTAGAGATGATATCCCAATGATATTTTACTGTTTTGATGTACAGTGGACTGTCACTGTTGATATACTGTACCTACTCTTTCCATGTTACTGTGATACTCTGGAACCAGCTAGAACATAATGTCATTGTGCTTAATGTTGAAATAAAGACCAGGCCTTAAGAAGATACTCACTGTCCATTCACATAAAGAAGTCCTAACTCCTTCTGTTATTGCCATTGTAACAGCAGTAGGTAATGGATTTGGGTGAGTCCCTGGTGCTTTATCTCACCCAAATCTCTTGCTTTGGTAAGCTCATTTCGTCTTCCCGATGCTGTCATTCATAACCATTGCTGTTCTCACCATCTGACAGATGAGCAACCTGAGGGGCACAGACATTCAGCACTTACACAGCATAGTACAGCTAGTAAGTGCTCTCACTGTGATTCAAAGTAAGACAGTCCAACCTCTGAGAACCTGGCATCAGAGCTGCCAGGAACTGCTGCTCTCTAACAGGAAATGTGCATGGTTTAGAAACAAGATTGATCCAGACTGATGTGATTCTTTCTGCCCTGAGAGAAGAGGTTGTGGTAGAGCCTGGGGGCTGCATGAAACAAGTAGATAGTAAAGAATCTTCCAGAATGATTTAAGTTGGAAGAATAGAACATAGAACTCTCTGACAGATGGCAATGATAGAAACAGGACAACTAGCCGAAGAGTAGTGAACAAAGGGAGAGAGGCTAGAGACTAAAGTGGCTCCATGTGGCTCTTGATCTTTGTGTCCATGTGAACAAGTACAGAGAGACTACTCTGGCAGGTGAACCACATACCTTGTCTCTGTGACCTGATAGCACTGGCTTGCAGAAGTTTCTTTCCTTTTGTTTGATCTATCTTTTTATTTTATTTTTCCATCAGCTTCTTCTCTCATTGGTCCCTTGGATGAAGGACTTTGCCATTTTGCTAGGGGAAAAAATGATTTCATTGGTTAAACCAATGAATATTCAATTAGTCAAGGCATTTAATTAAAGACTTAGCATAACACAGCCCAAATGTCCTTTTAAAAAAACAAACAAACAAATAAATGGACAAAGCCACAGAAAATCTTGGAGAGAGTACATTTAGCCAGGAGCTAAGGCAGTATTCATTTTCATTGTATGATGAACAATCTACTTTCTGTTTATGAGTCCAGCAGTTGATGTTGTATGATAAGAATGTTACTATCAATGCTAAATGTAACTATTGGGCTTGGACTGTGTTATTAACTCCATTTTCCAGAATTTCATTCGGAATATTAAGCTATTTGTGTTTTGTTTCAGACTGTGGGTTTTTTAGGTGGTTTAATTTTGTCATAGTATACTTCACACTGTTAGGGTTTACAATCTTTCCTTCATCTACCCCATTATGACAAATGCGGCTGATTAGGGCTTTCTTTAGATCTTTATAAATGGTTTTCTACCTTGCAGATAGTGCTGTTAAGACAAATCTATCATATCCCAGAGATCCTACACAGCTTGTTATTTCCGGGTGATTTATTACCCTCACCATGGAAATGTTGTTAGTGAACGTTGGGGAAGCAGAGGCTGTATTGAGAAATATCAATGTATCCTCGTGTTCTGACTTGCAGTGACAATCAGAGATCCATCTCCCTGACAGTTACCTTGTTAACATTTCGATCACATGGCAAATTTGCCATTTTTCATGGTAACAAGTATAAGTTTGCACAAGAACCGCAGATAGATGGGGAAGATAAACCAGTCTTCTCTCGGTTTCTCTGTATGATGTAATCAGTAATCTTTGGGAGGAGTGCAATAATTACTCCATGGAAAGCTCAGCCACTGGAAAATGTGCATGTTGTAGAAAGCTCAAATTTTTCTTCATTAGGAATGTGCCCTTCTTTTTTTTCTCATTTGCTGACATTTTGATGAACACACTATGCCTACGTGAATTAGTGAGACTTAACAAAAGGGTTTACCATCAGCAGGTTTGGGTTTAATCACAGCATGAGATGCAAGCAAGGTGGAAGAAAACAATAGCATGCGGAATTCTGAGGAACAGGGAGTTAGCAGTGGCTCTGACTACTTCTTCAACCTCCTAACTTCCCTGTGACCCCTCTGCTGTTAGTATCAGTGTTGAGGAATGGACATTCCTCACCAAATCCCTGTCAATATCTGAGGGTAACCATCTCTAAACTGCACTCCTACATGAGAGATGATATTATGTTGTTCTTCTCCCATACTGGCCTCCACTACTGTGAAATCTTTAGTTGAAGAACTTTTAAAAACCTCAGGCTCGAGGCCCAGCTGCGGACCGCAGAGGTAGACGGGCCGGCGGCCGCCGCCGCCAGGGACATACAGGCCCGGCTGCGGCCCGCAGAGGCAGACATACCCAGAGGCAGCTGACAGGGACATACAGGCCCAGTGGCGGACCACAGAGGTAGAATGGCCCAGGGATGGAGACAAGCAGATGCAGCTTGGAACAGGGACGCCTCTAACCCCAACACCTGGGGAAGAAGCTATCTCCGTGGGACGGAACCAAAACGAATCTGAACACTCCATCTGAGGACAACCCAGGGCCCAGCTGCTGGTCCTGTGAAACCCAACAACTTGGAGGTGTTGGTGAGACTACACCGCTCAGCTGAAACCCATCTGGGAGAGGATTCAGATGCCTACAGTTTGAAGTCTGAAGAAACAAGATCAGCTGAGGAGTTGACGAATGAACAAAACGTGACCTGGGAACACAGAAGAAGGCGCTACCCAGCCACCAAACCAGATCACCAGAATCATAAGTATATAATTCACCGACTGAGATCAGCTGCCCCTGAAGAAATAGCCCAATAGCACCAATTTAACCAAGAACCCCTACTAAACCAAGACTAAAAATTAGAACAAGAGAGGCACTCTCAGACACAGACACCACCTTCACCGCACAGAGAAAGAGATGAGTAGACGCCAGTGCAAAAATACAGGCAACAACATAAAGACCTATATGGCAACATCAGAACTTAGTGATTCTACACCTGCAAGACCTGAACATACCAAGACAGAAGAAACAGAAGAAATCAACCCTAAAAATGACTTTAAGAAGATGATAGAGGCCCTTAAAGAAGAAATAAAACATTCCCTCAAAGAGGAAATAAAAACTTTCCTTAAAGAGGAAATGAAAAACTCCCTTAAAGAGAAAATGAAAACTTCCCTTAAAGAGGAAATGAAAAACTCCATTAAAGAGGAAATAAAAACTCCCTTAAAGAAATGGAAGAAAAAATGAACAAAAATGGGAAGAAATCAAAGAAAGCCAAGAAAAAGCAATTAAACAGATGAAAGAAACATTCCAAGATCTGAAAAATGAATTTGAGACAATAAAGAAAACACATGCTGAGGGAATGCTGAAAATAGAAATCCTGACTAAACGAACAGGAACTACAGAAATAAGCATAACCAACCGACTGCAAGAGATGGAACAGAGAATCTCTGACACTGAAGACACGATAGAGAAAATAGATTCGTCAGTCAAAGAAAACACTAAAGACAAAAAAGTCGTAACACAAAATGTCCAGGAAATTTGGGACACCATGAAAAGACCAAACCTAAGAATAATAGGGATGGAAGAAGGAGAAGAATACCAACTCAAAGGCACAGAAAATATATTCAACAAAATCATAGAAGAAAACTTTCCTAACCTAAAGAAAGAAATACCTATGAAGATACAAGAAGCTTACAGAACACCAAATAGGCTGGATCCAAAAAAAAAAAAAGTCCCCTCGCCACATAATAATCAAAACACTAAATACACAGAACAAAGAAAAAATATTAAGAGCCACAAAGGAAAAAGAACAAGTAACATATAAAGGCAAACTCATCAGAATAACACCAGACTACTCAATAGAGACTATGAAAACTAGAAGATCATGGACAAATCTCATGCAGACACTAAGAGACCACGGATGCCAACCCAGACTATTATACCCAGCAAAACTCTCAATCACCATAGGCGGAGTAAACAAAATATTCCAGGATAAAACCAGATTTAATCAATACCTGTCCACAAACCCAGCCCTACAGAAAGCACTAGAAGGGAAAATCCAACCCAAAGAAGCTAAACACATCCATGAAAAATCAAGCAATAGATAATCCCACACCAACATACATCACAGAAGGACAACACAACACAACCACAAAAAATAACAGGAATTAACAATCACTGGTCATTAATATCCATCAATATCAATGGTCTCAACTCACCTATAAAAAGACACAGGGTAACAGAATAGATAAGAAAACAGGACCCATCCATCTGCTGCATACAAGAAACACATCTTAACTTCAAAGACAGACACTACCTCCGAGTAAAGGGCTGGGAAAAGGCTTTCCAAGCAAATGGACCTAAGAAACAAGCTGGTGTAGCTGTCCTAATATCTAATAAAATAGACTTCAAACTAAAATCAATCAAAAGAGATCAGGATGGACATTGCATATTTATCACAGGAAAAATCCACTAAGATGAAGTCTCAATTCTAAACATTTATGCTCCAAATACAAAAGCACCCACGTTCATAAAAGAAACACTACTAAAGTTTAAAATGCACATCAAACCCCACACATTAGTAGTGGGAGATTTTAACACACCACTCTCACCAAAAGATAGATCTACCAGACTGAAACTTAACAAAGAAATAAAGGACCTAACAGAAGTTATGACTCAAATGGACCTAATAGATATCTATAGAACATTCCATCCTAACACAAAAGAATATACCTTCTTCTCAGCACCCCATGGAACCTTCTCAAAAATTGACCACATGCTTGGCCACAAAACAAATCTCAACAGATACAAAAAAAAATTGGAATGACCTCCTGTATCTTATCAGACCACCATGCCTTAAAGTTAGACCTCAACAATAACAAAAATTATAGAAAACCCACAAACTCATGGAAACTGAATAATGCTCACCTGAAACACCAATGGGTCAAGGAAGAAATAAAGAAAGAAATTAAAGATTTCCTAGAATTCAATGAAAATGAAAGTACAACATACCCAAACTTATGGGACACTATGAAAGCAGTGCTAAGAGGAAAATTCATAGCTCTAAATGCACACATAAAGAAGATGGAGCAATCCCATACCAATGAATTAACAGCACAACTAAAAGCTCTAGGACAAAAAGAAACAAACTCACCCAGGAGAAATAGACCCCAGTAAATAATCAAATTGAGGGCTGAAATCAACGAAATCGAAAACAAGAAAACAATACAAAAAATCAATGAAACAAAGAGTTGGTTCTTTGAAAAAATCAACAAGATAGACAAACCCCTAGCCAAATTAACCAGAAGGCAAAGAGAGAGCACCAAAATTAACTAAATCAGAAATGAAAAGGGAAACTTAACAACAGACAAAGAGGAAATCCAGAGAATCATCAGATAATACTTCAAAAACCTGTACTCCCCAAAAATGGAAAACCAGGAAGAAATGGACAATTTTCTGGATAAATTCCATATACCAAAATAAAATCAAGACCAGATAAACCATATAAATAGACCAATAACCCCTAAAGAAATAGAAACAGTCATCAAAAGTCTCCCAATGAAAAAAAGCCCAGGAACAGATGGTTTCAGTGCAGAATTCTACCAGACTTTCAAAGAAGAACTAATACCAATCCTCTTCAAAGTGTTCCACACAATAGAAACAGAAGGAACACTATCAAACTCTTTTTATGAGGCTACAATTACCCTGATACCCAAACCACACAAAGATGCAACAAAGAAAGAGAACTACAGACCAATCTCCCTCATGAACATTGATGCAAAAATACTCAACAGAATATTGGCAAATCGAATCCAAGAATACATCAAAACAATCATCCATCACGACCAAGTAGGATTCATCCCAGGGATGCAAGGATGGTTCAACATATGAAAATCAGTCAATGTAATACACCATATAAACAAACTGAAAGAAAAAAAAAACCCACATGATCATCTCCTTAGATGCGGAAAAAAGCCTTTGACAAAATCCAACACCCCTTCATGATAAAGGTCTTAGAAAGATCAGGAATACAAGGAACATTTCTAAACATAATAAAAGCAATTTATAGCAAGCCAACAGCAAACATCAAATTAAATGGAGAGAAACTCAAAGCGATACCACTAAATTCAGGAACAAGACAAGGCTCTTCATTCTCCCCATATTTATTCAATATAGTACTAGAAGTTCTAGCTAGAGCAATAAGACAACAAAAGGAGATCAAAGGGATACAAATTGGCAAGGAAGAAGTCAAACTTTCACTATTTGCAGATGATATGATAGTATACATAAGTAACCCCAAAAACTCTGCCAGGGAACTCCTACAGCTGATAAACTGCTTCAGTAAAGTGGCAGGATACAAGATCAACTCAAAAAAATCAGTAGCCCTCCTATACACAAATGATAAAAGGGCTGAGAAAGAAGTCAAAGAAACATCACCCTTTACAATAGCCACAAATAATATAAAATACCTTGGGATAACACTAACTAAACAAGTGAAGGACCTTTTTGATAAGAACTTTAAACCTCTAAAGAAAGAAATTGAAGAAGATATCAGAAAATGGAAGGATCTCCCATGCTCATGGGTAGGTAAGATTAACATAGTAAAAATGGCAATCTTACCAAAAGCAATCTACAGATTCAATGCAATCCCCATCAAAATCCCAACACAATTCTTCACAGACTTGGAAAGAAAAATACTCAACTTTATATGGAAAAACAAAAGACCCAGGATAGCTAAAAGAATCCTATACGATAAAGCAACCCTTGGAGGCATCACCATCACTGATCTCAAACTCTACTATAGAGCTATAGTAATAAAAACAGCTTGGTACTGGTATAAAAGCCGACATACGGACCAATGGAGTCAAATTGAAGACCCTGACATTAATCCATGCACATATGAACACCTGGTTTTTGACAAAGGAGCCAAAACTATACAATGGAACAAAGAAAGTATCTTCAACAAATGGTGCTGGCATAATTGGATGTCAACATGTAAACGATTACAAATAGATCCATATCTGTCACCATGCACAAAACTCAAGTCCAAGTGGATCAAAGACCTAAACATAAATCCAGTTACACCAAACTTAATAGAAAAGAAAGTAGGAAGCACTCTTGAATGCATTGGCACTGGAGGAGACCATTTCCTACATAAAACACCAACAGCACACACCCTGAGCACAACAATTAATAAATGGGACCTCTCGAAACTGAGAAGCTTTTGCAGGGCAAAAGACACAGTCAATAAGACAAAAAGACAGCCAACAGAATGGGCAAAGATCTTCACCAACCCCACATTTGACAGAGGATTGATCTCCACAGTATATAAAGAACTCAAGAAACTAGACATCAAAATACTGAACAGTCCAATTAAAAAATGGACTAAAGAGCTAAACAGAGAATTCACAAAACAAGAACTACAAATGGCTGAAAGACATGTAAAGAAATGCTCAACATCCTTAATCATCAGAGAAATGCAAATCAAAACGACTCTGAGATATCACCTTACACCTGTTAGAATGGCTATGATCAAAAACACCAATGACAACCAATGTTGGAGAGGATGTGGAGCAAAGGGAACACTCCTCCACTGTTGGTGGGAATGTAAACTTGTACAACCACTGTGGAAATCAGTATGGCCGTTTCTCAGAAAATTAGGAATCGAACTACCTCAAGACCCAGCCATCCCACTCTTGGGCATATACCCAAGGAATGCTGATTCATACCATAAAGATACATGCTCAGCTATGTTCATAGCAGCACTATTTGTAATAGCCAGAACCTGGAAACAACCTAGATGCCCATCAACGGAAGAAGGGATGGAAAAAAATGTGGTACATATACACAATGGAGTACAACTCAGCAGAGAAAAAACAATGAAAGCATGAAATTTGCAGGCAAATGGATGGAACTAGAAAAAATCATCCACTCATAGGTGGATTCTAGATATAAAATAAAGAACAATCAGACCACAAAAAACAAAACAAACAAACAAACAAACAAAAAAACCCTCAGGCTCTGGGTGGTGCTGAAGGAAAGAATATGTTTGAGAAAGCGTTCCACTTTGGAATCAGCAGTTTGTTATGTTGGCCGATTGTCGGAAACAGGCTTTGAACTGTCTACAGTGACCATGAGAGCTGTTGCTGCAATGGACAGCTGTCAGTTTGAGCACACAGGAACATCTGACAAGCTGGTATCTTTGAAACTGGCGTAAATCCATGTGGGCAGCTGTGTAAGGCGGGAAGATGGGACTCTAGGTGGAAGACACAAGTTTCTTCTCTTAACTGTTATGTGGTTCACTGACTGATACATGTGCCTGGAGCTTCCAATAACATTTGTCTTTTAAAAATGTTTCTTTTAGGTAGCTTGGTGTGTGTGTGTGTGTGTGTGTGTGTGTGTGTGTGTGTGTGTGTATTATGTTTTCATACGTACATCATTACACAACTCATAGGAGGAAAGCTATGCCAAATGTAATCAATTATCCCCTTTATTATAATATACATATTGCTATGTGTTTGTTTGATCTTTTTTTATGAAGGGTCTTAGGTAGCCCAAGCAGGCTTTAAATTTACTTGAAGCTTGTTTTGAACCCCAGACCATCCTGTCTCAGTGTCCCAAAGCATGGATTGCCATGACTACCTCATTTTTTAAGGCAAAAAATATTGAAGGCTGCATTTATTCTAATAATAATATAATTTTGCTCTGAAATACAGCTTATTTGTTTATTCATACTTGTTTGTTTTTTGAGACATTATCTTACTATGTAGTCCAGGCTAACCTTGAACTTAACACTATTCCAACTTTAGCTTCCCAATGGCCAACCTATGCCACCCCACTCAACTAAAATACCCCGTGTATTTCTTCTTAATTTTAACTGTACACAGACTTCAGTTAAGAAATTTGAAGTAAAAATTATAGTTTTGTTCATCTGACTTTAGCTTTTCAATGTGTGATAAAGGCTTTTGCTTTGTTTTCCAACTCACCATGCAAGGGACATTGCTCATTTTGGGAATGAGGAGAATCTTCCCTTCAATTTTCCTTGGAAGGTGTCTCTCTGATGGCTGAGTCATGAGAAATCACAGAGCAACCTCATTGCCCTGGCAGGGGACCTAATTCCTTGAGCTTGGGGCTACTTGAATGCCTCCAAACACTTCCTCTTTCATGCTGGCTTTCACCTTTACTAGTCATCTGTGTCCCAACACCTTATGTCGCATGTCTGACCAAGATCAATGTCTTTAAGAACTCCCCTGTGCAGACCCTGGGGGCCTGTTTGTCTGTCCTACAAGTTTGCCCGACTGTCCTTGTCACTCCGTGTTCTGTATCACTCCTGCTTGCTGCTGGTGACCATGTCTTCCTGTTCCTCAGGCTTTTCCCAAAGCAGTCCTTCCCTCTTGTGTCCTCATCCCTCCTAAATCTCATAGAGAACATTTAACTATTATCTGCTAAAAAAAAGTTTGGGGTTTTTTGTTTGTTTGGTTTTGTTGTTGTTTAGGAAAACTTGAGATAATGACAATTTTCTGAATCAATTAAGTAGCATGCTTTTTGTTAGGCCCTTACAAGAAAAATCTTTATTTAGAAAGTTCAGGTATTCAGGAGTAGGATGTCTCATGGTTGGTTAACTCGTTTATACACATAAGCATAATCATTAAGAATATAATTTATCAAGAAGGTCAGCAGGAGTAGGAAGGGGCTAAGAGAGGGAATTGGAGAGAATATGATCATAATACATTTTGTGTGCATGTGTGTTTATGTGTGTGTGTATAGAATTGTCAAATTGGTAATTTTATTAAAATTTATTAATTAAATTTAAATGTAATTTATCCCTGTCCTAGCCTGCATTTCCCTTTATGGGCTTCTTGCTCATGGCTAGCCCTTTTCATAGTCACAAAATAACTACAGTAGTATAGACTCCTGTCTCAACTCCACAATGGACAAAGATTTTCATGCCTTCCTAGGTGCTTGTACTGATGGACAGACACTCTTTCACATGTTTCCTTGCCAGCTGAGGAGATCAGTGACCAGAACTGTGTTGTCTGACTATTCTTCTCAGTGACTTAGATCAGTCTGGTCTAGATGGGATTAGCTTTATGCAAAGAATATGGACTAATGGAGAAGGGTATATCCCTTAACAAAACTGGAGTTAAGTTAGTGAAGCGAGGAGAAGGAGAGAAACAGGGACACCATCAATAGGAAAGCTGCAAGATGGTCAGCAGCTCCAAGTCCCTGGTGAAGAAAGAAAGCCCTTACCGCTCATGTTATCCTTCACTTTCCTTAACAGGGTCACCAGGGATCGGGGCTGTTTACCCCGCAGGTAAATGCTCTGAACTCCTCCTTCACTCTTGAAACCTGCTTTGGTGCTTCACATTTACTGATGGTAGAACTTTGGGGGTTGTTTTGTTTTACAAGAGACAACACCCTCACAGCTCCTCTGCAGCTCCCCTTCTCCCTCTGCCCAGGGGCAGAACTTGCAGGCAGATGACTGTCCAACTCTGGTCTATTCAACTTTAAATGATAGAGCACATTGTTTACCAAAAATCCATACGAGGTAATTTCAAGCCTCATACAGTTCACAATGCTATTTTGAAATAAACAAACTGTTCATGATGGTAGCTCTGCTTAGGAATGTAATCAATATATTTTTAGTGTTAAAAAATACATTAGTAAATATATATTTAACACAAAATCATTAAATGTAAAGGTATGTGGTTTAATGGCATGGTACATACTCAGATTGTATGATGAAAGGGAAGGAATCCTAGTATGTGATCCCTGTTATACCAACATACAGAATTCCTCTCATCTTGGAAACCTGAAACTCTGAATGCGTTTACTATGGATTTTTTCTTCCACCCTCTGTGGAGCACTAGTCTACTCTCTGAATCTGACTGCTCAGGCAGAGTATGTGGAAAAGAGCGTCTTTCTGCTGTGTCTTGTTTCACTTAGTGATAGTCTCTGAGGTTCATCCACATGTCATATATCAGGATTTCCTCCCATTGAGTGTTGACTGCTGTTCCTTTGTGAAGATAGGCCACATTTTGTTTATCTAATAATCTGTTGGTGCCACTGGTTTGCTTCTGTCCCTTGGCTATCATGATTATAGCAGTACTGAATAAGGATGTATGAATATCTGATCAAGTCCCTGATTTCAGTTATTTTAAGCTTATGCCCAGAAGTGAGTTAGCTGAATCATATGGTAATTCTATTTTTAAGTTTTGAAAAATCATCGTGGTTTCCATAGCGGCTTCACCATTTTACAGTCCTACCACCAGCACGAAAGTGTTCAGATTTCTCCCCATCTTTGCTTATCGTTTCCTTCTAAACAAACAAAAAAAAAACCTTTTTAATCATTTGTTTTGTATTTTTCTACCAGCCATCCTAAAAAGTGTGAATCTTGATTTGCATTTCCTTAAAGATTAGCAGCAGCGCCGGGCGGTGGTGGCGCACGCCTTTAATCCCAGAACTCGGGAGGCAGAGCCAGGTGGATCTCTGTGAGTTCGAGGCCAGCCTGGGCTACCAAGTGAGTCCCAGGAAAGGCGCAAAGCTACACAGAGAAACCCTGTCTCGGAAAAAAAAAAAAAAGATTAGCAGCAGCATGTGGAAGCGGCCTTTTGTGAGTCGTCTAACTTTTTTACAAAGTCTGAAGCCTCCATTTTTACATTGCTTGCTAGATGAGAACTTGTTCGCTTTTGCTGTGGAAGCCATCTTGACCAGAAAAGGTTTTCTAAAATACTCCTTTTCAGAACAAGGATAGAATATCCCCAAGGTCAAGGAAAAGAGAAAAACAATTACGTAAGTCCCACCCCGCCCCCAAATTGAGGTGATTTATGTTTTCTTTGTTTCCTGTAATTTCAGTCTTGTGATACTAACTTCACCATGAAAAAGAAAGTTCTGGAATATTTTAAAAATAGCAACCTGCACTCACAACTCCAAAACTACAGTTCTACATACCTCAGATCCATGTAGATGAAAACAAGTGCTTGCAAAGGACATAAATACTGTACAGGACCTATTGATTGTGTGACAGAGCATCCTGCACCAGAACATGTGCATCATTGTTTTTTAGATTTATTTATTTGATTTTATTTGCATGAGTGTTTTGTCTGTCTGTATTTATGTATGCATGTGCATATGTATGTGTGGTGGCTTGAATAGGAATGGTCCCCATAGACTTGTGTGTTTAAATGCTGGCCATAGGGAGTAGCACTATTAGGAAGTGTGGCCTTGTTGGAGTAGGTGTGACTTTCTTGGAGGAAATGCATCACTAGGGCATGGGCTTTGAGTTCTCAAATTCCTGGTCTACTGTGACATTCACTTCTTGCTGCTTCCTGATCCAGATGTAGAACTCTCAGCTCCTTCTCCAGCACCATGTCTGCCTGCACACTGCCATCTTCCCATCATGACAGTCATAGACTAAACCTCTGGAAGTGTAAGCCAGCCCCAGTTAATGTTTTCCTTGATAAGAGTTGCCATGACCCATTGTATCTCTCACAGCTATAGAAACCCTAACTAAGAAAGCATGCCTGGTGCCTGTGGAGGTCAGAAGAGAGTGTCAGATCTCTAAGAACTGTCTTATGAAAGGTTGTGAACCACCATGTAGATGCTGGGAATGGAACCTAGGTCTTCTGCAAGAACAGGGCCTTTATCCACTAGGCCACCTCTCCAGCCCCATGCACATCCTTGCCATGGACTGTCCCTCTATAGCAGTTCAGCCTCTTCCAAATCAGGTCTCACATTCCATGCTCACACATGAAACCTTCTGATTTGTGAAGCCTATATAGAATAAGTAATCTATATTGTTTCTGAATTCAGCATCAGATGTGGTGATACTGTATTCCCCAAAATATTGTGCACCCTAATAAACTTATCTGGGATCAGAGAACAGAACAGCCACAATATTAAACATAGAGGTTAGGCAGTGGTAGCACATGCCTTTAATCCTAGCATTCCAGAGGCAGAGATCTATGTGGATCTCTGTGAGTTCAAAGCCATACTGGAAACAGCAAGGCATGGTAACAAGAGCCTTTAATCCCAGGAAGTGATGGCAGGAAGCAGAAAGGTGTTTTAAGGCAGGAGGACAAGGGACTAGAGTCAGTTAAGCTTTTAGGCTTTTGAGCACAGTTCAGCTGAGAGGCATCCAGTCTGAGGAAACAGGATCAGCTGAGGAATTGGCAAGGTGAGGTAGCTGTGGCCTGTTCTGTCTCTCTGATCTTTCAGCATTCACCCCAATACCTGGCTCAGATTTGATTTTATTAATAAGACCTGTTAAGATTCATGCTACAGTCAGAGTCTGTGTTTGGGAAACTCTATAAGCCAGACTTGGCCACCCATCCAATGTAAGATGAATCTTAAAAGGTCTTATTAAAAAACCCAGAGCCAGACATTGGGGTGAAAAACCGAGAGATCAGAGGAATAGGACAAGCCACCACAGCCAACCTCACCTCACCAGCTCCTCAGCTTCCAAAGAGACCTACTTCCTTTGTACCCACACCTATATGCCTTTCTGTCCTTGCAATCTCACTTCCTCTCTCCACCCAGCTACATCACTTCTGCTTCCTGCCCAGCTCTGTCACTTCCTGTCTGTCTGTACAGATCTCCAGACCATTATGGTTAACTAGTGTTGAAATTTAAGGCATGTGCCACCATGCCTGGCTCTGTTCCCAGTGTGGTCTTGAACTCACAGAGATCTGGATGGATCTCTGCCTCCTGAGTGACAGGGTTAAAGGCATGTGCTCCCATTGCCTGACTTCTGTGTTTACTATAGTGGCTGGCTTTTTCCTCTGATCCTCAGATAAGCTTTATTGGGTATACACATAAAATATCACCACAGTCCCCAATCAGCCAATTGAAAGACCTAAATCAATAGTGAAATTTTTTAAGTAGATTTTTTTCAATATGACTAAGAGGAAAAATGAGATCTAGAACTGCCCCCTGAGTCTGCCTTAGGCTGAGTTTCCCAATGTGAACATATGATTGAATGGAAGGCAAGAACTTTGCATCACCATGTGGTCCTGACCAAGGCCCGTCCCCAATGCCCGTCATTGCCATGGCTCCAGTTCCTCCTGCAGGGTGGTCTGACGAGTTATGAATGTTTCTCCCATGGAGAAAATTTCTCCTCTGGCTGCCTCTAAGGTACCAACAGCCTTTCCTCCTCCAAGAATGAAATTTCTGGATGAATTTCAATTTCTCAGGGTCTGTTATTTCAGTAGTCTCAGAGCCAAAAGAAGGGATACATGTTTTTTCTCTAGAACATTCTCATCCTTGCCATGCTTGTCAAAACATGACAGTTTCATAGGAAGCCAAAGACACGCCACTCACTGGTGCCTCTGCAAAGTACAGACTGGCATGTGAGCTAATAATCATTGTGACTTCCAGGAGACCCGCCTCAAAGGCTGTGTGTCCGAATGGCTGGCCTCTGTTTTATTTCTGTTTCCCACCCTGGGAGAGAGGAAACTGTAATTTAGAATCTATACAATTCTTGTACTAAAAGTATTTTTCACCAAACAGGAGAGCTGTTTGGCATCCTAAGGGTATATGTGCTTTAGAGAAACTCTGATATTTAAGGTAATGATATGACTTTTTATGGATAACATCTGAGTGTGGCACCATGTTTGAGATATGAATCCTTGTCACAAACCATCTTTCAACATTAATTTATTCCTAAACTGCTCCCCTCTCTCATTAAAGCCATTAAGTTTCCTGGCAATTATAAGTTAAACCATACATAGCTGTCTCTAAAATATATTGTTGTTGTTGTTTTCTGATAAAGAAAGTTGAACCATCCCTCTATAACAATTGAAAGCAAGAAAATTGGAGCATAGTTATTTGAAAGTCTTCTTTCTTTGCTGCAAAGGATGGATTATAAATCACAGGATGTTTCCCCTATTCCCTGAACAAAGATAATAGACCCAGAAAGAGTCCTGGCATCTGAGAAGTGTCCTGATGAGTCCAGTGAGAGCACTGTGGCCCATGTCCCCCTCACCTTGCCGAATGATGATGAAAAGGTGATCAGCAAGTGCTTCCCTGGGAGACAGAGCTTGGGAAGTAAACAGCACGGAGTAGTTAAGGGAAGCAGCCGACAGCTCTAGCATGCACCTCGAGGTCAATGAGAACATGGAGTGCTTTCCCTGAGGCCTTCGTGACAGTGACAGGGGGAGGAAGCATCCTAAATCATAGTCTGAATTATTGTTCCCTGGAAGCAATTCTGAGGCCACTTCAGATATGGTTATCAGCATTGAACAAAGCATTCTTCTCTCCACAGGACCTAAAACAAATGAGGGGGAATCTACACACACACACACACACACACACACACACACACCATCTCCAAAGGAAACAAAAGGATGTTCCTGGGATGGGCCTTGCTAATAAGTGTGTTTGAGGAAATCATCAGACACTATAAAAATAAAGCTATCACTAAGTGTGTGTTTGTGTGTGTGTGTGTGTGTGTGTGTGTAGGTCGGTGCTTCCAGAGCCCCCAGGTTTGGTTATTCTGGCTTTTCTGGGTTTGCTCTTGCAGAGTGGGAGCTGTCTTCCCAGCTTTGAAGAGTGACTGAAGGGGCTGATTAGCAGGTGATGAAGAGATCAGAATGCTAGAATGTGGAAAACTCAGAATGAGCTCCCATCTCTGCGAAGGCAAGCAACAGGTGCTAGGGATCCATCTTGCTCT